>NC_083405.1:6607057-6663619 GCF_020745735.1 Hemiscyllium ocellatum
GGACCTCCCCTCCCCTCTCTCGCCCTCCCGGACCTCCCCTCCCCTCTCTCGCCCTCCCGGCCGTTCCCAACCCTCTCTCGCCCTCGGCCCTCCCCTCCCTCTCCCTTCCCTCCCTCCCTTCCCCTCTCTCGCCCTCCCCTCCCCTCTCTCACCCTTCCCTCCATCCCTCGCCTCTCCTCTCTCGCCCTCCGTGACCTCCCCACCCCCCTCTCGCCCTCGGCCTCCCCTCGCTCTCCCTTCCCTCCCTCTCCTCCCCTCTCTCGCACTTCCCTCCCTCCCCTCCCCTCTCTCGCCCTCCCAATCCTCCCCTACGCTCTTTTGCCCTTCCCCCCATCCCCTCACCTCTCTCGCCCTCCCAGCCCTCCCCTCCACTCTCTCGCCCTCCCGGCCCTCCCCTCTCCTCTCTCGCCCTCCCGTCCCTTCTCTCGCCCTCCTTTCCCTCTTTCGCCCTCGGCCCTCCCCTTGCCTCCCTCCCTTACCTCTCTCGCCCTCTCTCTCTCTCCCCCTCCTCTCCACTCCCTCTCTCGCCCTCCCCTCCCTCCTTCTCGCCTCTCTCCATCCCTTCCCTCCCCTCCCTCTCCCCTCTCTCGCCCTCTCCCTCCCTCTCGCCCTTCCCTCCCTCTCCCCCTCTCTCGCCCTCCCTCCCACTCACCCTCCCCTCCCTCTCCCCCTCTCTCGCCCTCCCCTCCCTCCCTTACCTCTCTCGCCCTCCCCTCCCTCCCTTACCTCTCTCGCCCTCTCTCTCTCCCTCTCACCCTCCCTACCTTCCCTCCCCTCCTCTCCCCTCCCTCTCTCGCCCCTCCCCTCCCTCCTTCTCGCCTCCCTCCATCCCTTCCCTCCCCTCCCTCTCCCCCTCTCTCGCCCTCCCCTCCCCTCCCTTACCTCTCTCGCCCTCTCTCTCTCTCTCTCTCGCCCTCCCCACCTTTCCTCCCCTCCCCTCCCTCCCTCTCTCGCCCTCCCCTCCCTCCTTCTCCCCTCTCGCCCTCCCTTCCCTCCCCACCCTCTCCCTCTCACCCCTCCTCCCTCTCTTCTTCCCCTCTCTACCTCCATTATCTCGCCCTCCCCTCTCTCACCCCCTCTCCTTCTCCTCTCTCGCCCTCTCCCTCCCTCTCGCCGTCCCCTCAATCCCCTCCGTCACCCTCCCCTCTCTTGCCCTACCCTCCGTCACACTCCCCTCTCTCGCCCACCCCTCCCTCTCTTCACCCCCCCTCACTCCCCCTCTCTCTCCCACCCTTCCCTCTCTCTCCGTCTCGCCCTCCCCGCCTTTTCTCCCCTCCCTTGCCATCCCTTCTCGCCTTCCCCTCTCTCGCCCTTACCCCTTGCCCTCCACTATCTCGCCCTCACCCTCTCCTCTCTCGCCCTACCCTCTCTCACCCTATCTCTCACTTTACCCCCTCTTCTCCCTGCTCCTTCACTCTCTCCACTTTCTCTCGCTCTCAACCGCCCTCAATCGGTGTCTCTCTCTCTGCCGACGTCCCTCCGTTTCTCTCTGACTGAATCTCTCTCCCTCCTGTCCCTCTCTTTCTCCGTGCTCCTTCCCTCTCCCTCTGACCCCGAGAGTGGAGGTGGGGTGTGGTTGGTCGTGGGGCTGGGTGTGGTGGGGGGATGGTGAGATGGGGTTGAGATGGAACTGCTGGAGGAGGCAGAGATGGGCAGGACAGAGAGTGTGAGGGTGAGGGGAAAGTGAAGAGTGGAGGCAGCTGGAGAAACCAGGGTTGGGGCGGTGGGTATGAGAGGGAGAACGAGGGAGAGTGAAAGGGGGAGGTTGTGAGAAAGAGTGAGTGTGCAGGGAGAGAGACGGAGAAATGTGGAGTAAGAGTGGGGGAGATGAAATGGGGAGGCCAGGTTGGAAAGGGGATGGGGAGGGGGACAGAGGGTGTTAAACCCAGCTCTGAGCTCAGGGCGTGGTGCCCTCCCCTTCCCTGAGGGCCAGGACTTGGGGCTGAGTCTGTCTCTCTCCAGCTCAGCTTCTCCAACACAAAGACACGCAACAACATCGGTCACTCTGCTGCTCGGCACGCTTTAATCCGCATTTTTATTGGTTACAAATGGAAGTGATGTATACAGTCAGTGGGATGGTGCCTTTTCTCACTGGCCCCGAGTTGTGAGAAACACAGAAATGTTTCCCTGTAACACCCTGTGGGATAAGAATGGACAAACCAGCGCTCTCCTCAGTATGTTACCATAGCGACAGGCTGCTCCATCGCTGAAACACTGAACTGAAATGAGAAAATCCGGGATGGTGTGATTAATGAGGGAATTTGAAGGATGGATGGATTTGGGTGAAGGGATATTTCAGTACATTCTTCAGCTGCTGCCTGAACTTAGTCTGGGTCACGGCGTAAATCGCAGTGTTTGTGCAGCAACTGAGGAGCTGCAGCATGAAGCCCAATTCCTGCACAAAGCCATCGAGATACACAGAGACATACCCAATATACCACATCCGGAACCATATAGAATACAGCATTAACATTGACCATAACAGGATGAAATTGGCCGAGATCACAAACAGTAAAATGATGGATTTTTTTCGGTTTCTCATTTCTGTGTCAGACTGAGCGTCCCCATTGGTGTGAGCGCGGAGTCTCCTGCGGGCTCTGCTGGTCACTAAAATGTGTCTGACGGTTAGAACATTGAGCAGCAGAATCAGGAGAAATGGGACACACGGGGTTAGAATGTGGTGCAGGAACTCGATTGTGACCCAGACAATGGAGGAACGAACAGCGCCTGTCACATCACAAAACCAGGGGTCGTTCACCAGCCAATACCGAGCCGTGAGCATAAAACACCAGGAAATGTTCTTTAAACAGCTCAGCACAGTCACTGCTCCCAGAACCACAGCCGCCGTTTTCTCACTGCAATATTTACTTTTCAGCTTCTGGCAACAAATGGCCACAAACCGATCAAAGGTGAAAGTGACGGTGAACCAGACAGAGCAGTCAGTGGCTGCATAAAGCAGGACGGCGTGGATATTACACATGGGGACGGAGAACAGGAAATAAAACTGTTCCTCATAAACAATGGGAATGTGTCTCAGGATCAGGTCGAGGATAATGACCAGGAGATCCGCCGCTACCATGGCCCCCAGGTAACGTCTGACACATGGAGACAATCCACAATCTTTATAAAGCAGGACGTAGATGGTCACTACGTTAACTGTGAGGAAGGAAAACAAACCCATTATCCATCAGCCTGGAAGCAAAGGGACCCGTTTGATCGGGGACCCAGTGAGATTTTCAAATGTGTCACTGTATTCAGGGATTTATTAAAATAATTGGAGCTGGAATAACAAATGGGAAAGTCGGAATTACTGACAAAAATGTGACATAAACCACAAGAAACCCTCCCTCCCCCAAACACACAGAGACACATCCATAAGGACAGATAATTTCTAGAACATTCCCACACACTCGATCACTCGAGAGCAGATACAAGTCACTCCTTCCCACTTCCTAATACGGAAGGTGGAAACGTTGCTGTCCTGAAGGATTCTCTCCCAGTTTCCTGAAGACAAACGGAGTCTGGGAATTTCTGTATTTTGGTCTAAATTGTGGTCGATCCTGTGTCGTGGAGAAATGTAAACGCAGGGAAAACGTATTCACCCCTTTAACTGCCTGAGGTGCCTTCGGAACAGTGTCTCCTTCTCCCTGGAACGGGATCTCTTCCCTCGGGATCTTATCGTTTGTTCAATTCACTGACGTCCGGCCGTTCACAAACAAACAACGTCAGGGACAGAACGTTCCGGGGAATGTCAGTTATAGAATGTTGGGGACAGAACGTTCCGGGGAATGTCAGTTATAGAATGTCAGGGACAGAACGTTCCGGGGAATGTCAGTTATAGAATGTCGGGGACAGAACGTTCCGGGGAATGTCAGTTATAGAATGTTGGGGACAGAATATTCCGTGGAGCTCCATGACCTGTCCATCACCTTTCCCCTCTAACCACCACAACAATGTACTTTGCACAGGCTACATATCTGTCCAGTACCGGGAGCTACACAGAGCAAAGTGTGAACCTGGAAAAAGTATCCATCCAGCGTGGGGAGAACCACATCCCACATCATTGTATTATCTATAAACCTCAACCAGACAGTCTGACCAGCACAGAGACTTGTGCAGTGATCACTGGTGACTTAATCTGTAACCCAGGAGCAGTTACCCTCCCAGCATGTAGGTCTGTGTACACCACCCCAGTGCATTGATCTGTAACCCAGGAGCAGTTACCCTCCCAGCATGTTGGTCTGTGTACACCACCCCAGTGCATTGATCTGTAACCCAGGAGCAGTTACCCTCCCAGCATGTTGGTCTGTGTACACCACCCCAGTGCATTGATCTGTAACCCAGGAGCAGTTACCCTCCCAGCGTGTAGGACTGTGTACCCTACCCCAGTGCATTGATCTGTAACCCAGGAGCAGTTATCCTCCCAGCATGTAGGTCTGTGTACACCACCCCAGTGCATTGATCTGTAACCCAGGAGCAGTTATCCTCCCAGCATGTAGGACTGTGTACCCCACCCCAGTGCATTGATCTGTAACACCGGAGCAGTTACCCTCCCAGCATGTAGGACTGTGTACACACCCCTCTGCATTGATCTAAAACCGACGAGCAGTTCCCCTCCCAGCATGTAGGGCTGCATACACCACCCTAGTGCATTGATCTATAACCCAGAAGCAGTTACTCTCCCAGCATGTAGGTCTGTGTACACCATCCCTGTGCATTGATCTGTAACCCAGGAGCAGTTCCCCTCCCAGCATGTAGGGCTGTGTACACCACCCCAGTGCATTGATCTGTAACCCAGCAGCAGTTACCCTCCCAGCATGTAGGGCTGTGTACCCCATCCCAGTGCATTGATCTGTAACCCAGCAGCAGTTACCCTCCCAGCATGTAGGGCTGTGTACACCACCCCAGTGCATTGATCTGTAACCCAGGAGCAGTTACCCTCCCAGCATGTAGGACTGTGTACCCCACCCCAGTGCATTGATCTGTAACCCAGGAGCAGTTACCCTCCCAGCATGTAGGACTATGTACACCACCCCAGTGCATTGATCTGTAACCCAGGAGCAGTTACCCTCCCAGCATGTAGGGCTGTGTACACCACCCCTGTGCATTGATCTGTAACCCAAGAGGAGTTACCCTCCCAGCATGTAGGGCTGTGTATACCACCCCAGTGCATTGACCTGTAACCAGGAGCAGTTACCCTCCCAGCATTTAGGACTGTGTACACCACCCCAGTGCATTGACCTGTAACCAAGGAGCAGTTACCCTCCCAGCATGTAGGACTGTGTACACCACCCCAGTGCATTGATCTGTAACACTGTTAGTTCCCTGCCCAGTGTGGGAAAACTTGCTGCCCATGCTGGAAGTGCCAGGATATACAGCGCCCACCCATTTACAGATCCATATCTATGTTGTGCCATGACAAGGGGGTTCTGTGAGTGTGAACATCACTGCCAGAGAGAGATGGTGGGGTAATCAGTTTAAATATTACCACAAGGGCTGGGTTTGGGGTATTGACAGAGAGGAGGAGATTGAGAGACAGTGCCATGGAATGATGTGTTCCCAGGTTGCAGAATGCTGAAATGTAGACACTTCGATAGCATCCGTTAACATGAGCCAGTCTTCCCAGGAAAGATGGGAAAAAGGGAGATTGGTGTGAGGTGAAATGATGGGGAGTTTTGGATGAGCATTTGTTCTACAGCTTTGTAAATGGGAGTAGTTTCAACAGAATCTATGACTCACTGGGCTGATTCTAACAATAATTTGTCTCAGTGCCATTTTCATTGAGTGTGACAGAGGGATTATCTGTACGAGGCCAAGCTAGGTTCCTGGTGCTATCTTATCAAACTCAACTCATTGACTACCCCCACACCAGCCCCCACCCCCCCACCATGGTGTCCCTCTCATTCAGAACCAGCCTGATTCTCCCACCCATCATGGCTGGAGGGACTCCCAGTCGCCCGGGTTCCCCTAGATTTTCCATGACCCCTGGCACTGGCGCCATCTTTGAAAAGCCATTGGGCACACAGTTGAGCTTCCTCTGCTTGGAGCTGCCCTGCACAGTTTACCCCGAGCATGGCAGATAAGGGGTAATTACACCACGGTTTGTCGGCAGGGGCACGGAGGTCCATGGGCATGTACAGAGGGTGACAATTCTCTTCCCAGAGGGAGCCACACCACCAGACCCACCGAGTATGGTGTGAGCTCCCCACCCAGCTCAGTGCAGTATCTGGGGTCTGAGGAAATGTCCAGCAATACAGGACAAGCATCAATAACCTTCCCCGCTCTGTCAGGATAAGGGTCACTGTATTCTCTCTGTTCCCTCACACTCACGGTATATCTGTTATAGCACCGACCCACGAATAAGGCTAATGCTCCAACACTGTCACTGCCGCATGCAGCACCTTCTCTCTCTCTCTCTCTGTCTCTGTCTCTGTCTCTCTCTCTCTCTCTGTCACCCCGTCCACTTTACCCCCCACATCAATTACACTGCATGGATACAACACTGTCTACAGACTCCCTCTGAAAACCTCACGATTAGCCATTATCCTCACCTACACCAGCACTAACAGCAGGGCCACCCACCCCCACCATCCCTCCCTCCCTTTCTCCCATTCCAAGGGAAACAGCCTGAAATATGACAGAAAGGGCCAAGCCAGGTGGTGGACTACCCGATATCCGTTCCCTCAGTCCCCTCCCCCCGCCATGTGGAGAGGACCCTGGTACGAGCCGGAGAGGATCGAGACGCCTCGTGTGGGGATTCTGAAACATCCACGTCCCATCGACCGAGTAAGGAGCAATGCTCAGTGAAGGGCAATTCTCACTTTAAACCCACTGGCAGCTCCGTTTCCCCCCGGCACAACTTAGAAGCCGTGGCCCTGATGCCATCTCCCTTCTGTGCCGAGCTGGTACAAATGGAATCCCCACGGTCTCGGGGGGCAGGAGGGTGGGCTTACAACACATCGTCACCACCACCTCCAATAAAGGGAGCACGGAGACTCCCTCCTGCACCTCCCCCTGTAAACAGCTCAGATACTGAAACTAATCTGTGAGAGTTACTGCTCTCCCCAATTGTTCTGACATCTTCAATAGTCTGTGCTCATATACACGCAGCGTCCTCTCCTCCTGCAGCCCCTTTATAATGACACAGCCTGTTTAAAACTGTCTTTCTTTATCTTTCATACCAACGTGCATCACCTCACACTGCTCTGCATTGATCCCCGTCTACCAGCGTGTCACTGTCCTGTTACAGTTCCACACTGTCCTCCATAGACTTCACAATTCTTGCAGGTTTGGTACCATTTACAAACATTGAGAATGCCATAGTGTCACAGTGCCCATGAAACAACTGAAATCCTGCCCCGCACATAGGAGTGTGAGCAAGTGAAATGCTGATATATTCCCACGGACAGAATCGAATACTGTCAATGGATCAACAAAAATCCTGACATATACGAGACAGAGTAGATGAAATATTGACAAACCAGAGCAAGAGAAATCCGGATAGGTTCCACTTATCTTTATTCACCAGGGTATAATGGGATGAAGGTGAAAGTGTGTACTGTACCTTTAAGCGAGGGTGAATGCTGCTCTGAACTGAGAGCTTACAAGTACCTGTGATATGAGAGAATGGCAGACCCAGAAACAGTATATTACTGTATAGCTGGAGTCGGGTTATAAGCAGTTAAGAGAGAGAGGGTCTTTCAGTTTACTTTCAGTGTTAAAAAATACATTGTTGTTTTTATTTAAACAGTGGAATTTGGGAGTTCTCTCTCACTCATATTTTAACAGTTTACGAGGCGAATTGAGCATTTATTTATGTTTAGTTTAAATTACCAGATGAGCTCAATGTTGTGTCCTAACAATTGCTGTGTGTGTATCTGTGTGTCTCTGTGTGGGGCAGGTCTGGCAGTCTCTGTGGTGCTGAAAGTGATGCAATGGCCTGCTGGTCTCCACACGCCACTGCACCGGCATTGGCAGAGGGTGAAAACCAACAGGGATTCACTCAGAGAGGGGAAGGGAGAGGGCAGCTGCTCACAGCACCATCCAAACTGATGTCTTATCCATGTACTGATCTAAATGTCCTTTAAACTGTGTAACTGTCCCTGCTTTCACCACTTGCTCTGCAAGTTCATTCCACACACAAGCCAGCTTCTGTCTCAAATAATGACCTCTCCTGACTTTTGTAAATCTTTTTCCTCACACCTTAAAATATCCCTCTGTTTTGAATCCCCAGCTCTAGGGAAAAGACATCAGCCCTACAGCTTATCTGTACCCCTCACTATTTTATAAACCTCTGCAAAGTTACCCCTCCATCTCATACTCTCTAGTGATAAAAGTCCCAGCCTATTCAGCCTCTCCTTATAGCTCAATCCCTCCATTTCCAGCAACATCCAGGTTAATCTCTTCTGAACCCTCTGCATCTTAATAATGTCAAGGTCAATAATATCAAAGTGAATAGTCAATGTATTTTATAAGGGTGGTGGAGACCAAAACTAGAGGACATAGTTGTAAGAGGGGAAACATTTAAAAGTGACCTAAGGGGCAGCTGTTTCACCCAGAGGGTGGTGTGCCTATGGAATGAGCGGGCAGGATGTCCAGACTGGACACAGTATTCCAGAAGAGGTATCACCAATTGCCTGTACAACCACAACATGACATCCCAATTCCGATACTCAAAGGCCTGACCATTGAAGACAAGTGTGTTAAACACCTTCTTAACCACATTATCTATATGAGATGCAACTTTTAAAGAATTATACCTGACGGCCTAGGTCTCTGTCCTACAACACTGCCAAAGGCCCTACGTTTAATTGTATAGGTCCTGCTCTTGTTGGATTTACCAAATCCAATACCTCGCATTAATCCAAACTAAAATCCATCTGCACGCCTCGGTCTGTGAGTGATATTACCACCTCCTCACCTTCCCCGTTTAATTTTAAATGCCCATCCCTCTCCAGGAGGCCTGCACACTCCGGCCTTGATTTTCACAAAGACCCTGAGCTTGGTTTGCCTTGTGTGGTTAGAGGGAGGAGGGATGGATTGCAGACACAGTCAGTGGGGAGGAGAGGCTGGACAGTAATCAGCGGCCTGGTATCATTTCATGGTTTTAGACAGAGGGCAGACACACGTGAGAGTTGGATTATACTGATCGGTGTTTTGGGACCAGAAATTATGGTCTTTCTCCTTGTCTAGTGTTCAGTAATAAATATCTATCTGAGACCCTTCATTGGGCAGAGTATGTCTGCAGGATTTCTTTCCCTAATATTGCAGACTACAGATAATAGCGATTAAAGATGTTCATAGTTAATTCCGATCTTGCACTTGTTTAACAAAACAGAGTGTTTTGTGTAGTTCAGTAATGGTCACCTGATTATAATAAATCCACACTGAGCTGAATGCTGCCCCTTAAAATGTGACCCAAAATCTGGGTACAGTAGTGTAGTGGGTAGTGTCCCTGCCTCTGAGTCATGGCTCTGGGTTTGATTCCAATTCCTGAAATTGTTTGATCGTGTTCCTAGCTCTGGACCAGAAGGTGTGGATTCATGTCCTGCCTGTTGCAGAGGTATGTCACAGCATGTCATAACAGGCTGATGGACAAACACACAGGAGAATAATGTTACAGCTTGATGGGTATTGCCGAGTGGTGCTCGTGTCCCTACCTCCGGGCACAAAGGTCTCGGTGTAAATCCCACAGAAGTGTCTCCTAATATATCTGAACAAACTGATTAAACTGGTTTTAGAATTGTGACTTGATGGAGAAAGAACAGGTGTCGGTGTTGAATTTCAGCATTTATCCCGGGATTATTGAAAGTACAGCCATTCGTGTTGATTGAAGTCACATTTCGCAGCAGTAAAGGTTCATAAAATCAGAACGGTCATGGACAGGGTTTGTAGTGAAGGTTTTTCCCCAGGTTAGGGGCGTCCAAAACTAGAGGACAATGGTGAAAAGTGAGAGTGGAAAGATTTTGAAGAGGCCTAAGGGGCACATTTTCACATAGAGGGTGGTGTGTGTATGGAACGAGCTGCCAGAGGAAGTGGTGGAGGCTGGTACAACTACAACATGCAAAAGGCATCTGGATGCTGACAGACCTGCTGAGCTTTTCCAGCAATTTCTGTGTTTGTTAAAATAAAACATTCATTTTAACACGGGTATCTGTGTCAGCTGTCTGGATACAGAATTGGCTGGCCAACAGAAGACAGCGAGTGGTAGTGGAAGGAAAATATTCTGCCTGGAAGTCAGTGGTGAGTGGTGTTCCACAGGGCTGTCCTTGGGCCTCTACTCTTTGTAATTTTTGTTAATGACTTGGATGAGGGGATTGAAGGATGGGTCATCAAGTTTGCAGATGACACGAAGGTTGGAGGTGTCGTTGACAGTATAGAGGGATGTTGTAGGCTGCAGCGGGACATTGACAGGATGCAGAGATGGACTGAGAGGTGGCAGATGGAGTTTAACCTGAATCAATGCGAGGTGATGCATTTTGGAAGGTCGAATTTGAAAGCTGAGTACAGGATTAAGGATAGGATTGTTGGCAGTGTGGAGGAACAGAGAGATCTTGGTGTGCAGGTACATAGATCCCTTAAAATGGCCACCCAAGAGGACAGGGTTGTTAAGAAAGCATATGGTGTTTTGGTTTCATTAACAGGGGGATTGAGTGTAAGAGTCATGAGATCTTGTTGCCGCTCTATAAAACTTTGGTTAGACCGCATTTGGAATACTGCGTCCAGTTCTGGTCACCCTATTATAGGAAAGGTGTGGATGCTTTGGAGAGGGTTGAGAGGAGGTTTACGAGGATGCTTCCTGGACTGGAGATCTCAGCTGATGAGGAGAGGTTGACTGAGCTCGGACTTCTTTCATTGGAGAAAAGGAGGAGGAGGAGAGGGGACCTAATTTAGGTTTTCAAGATTATGAGAGGCATAGATAGAGGCTGGAATTGAACTCATGCCCCTGATGCTGTGAGGCAACAGTGCGAACTACTGAGCCACTGTGCTAACCTGGACCCTCCTGCTAGCCTAATGCAAAGGGAATTCAGCCAAATCCAAATCTCCCAGGATGAAATCCCATTGCTAACAGCTTGTGTGAGTAGAATATCTTCAGAAGCAGAATAACATTTTGGACTATTTCGCAATTTTTCCTTTTGTCATGAGTTACACTAATATTTTGAAAAGGTTCTTTCAACGTGAAATTGCAGAGATTGTGTGTGTGTGTGTGTGTGTGTGTGTGTGTGTGTGTGTGTGTGTGTGTGTGTGTGTGTGTGTGTGTGTGTGTGTCAGTGTTTTTAGAAAAGGAAATATCGATTCTTTATTTGCAATATCCAAACAGTTTGCCATCTATCTTTCCACCATAGTTTTAGTAACATTGCTCTGGATCATAAACGTGTTGTTTTAGCAGATTAAAGAAACTAGCCTGACTTGTTGCTAAAACCGACCCTGACCCAGTCTGAGACCGATATCATCGGCCATATCACCGACCTGGTTACATTTAACATTTGTTGTGAGCAGTGGAGGAGTGGGACTAGAAAAGGAAACAGTGACCCAAAAAGCCGGGGAACTATAGACCGGTGAGCCTGATGTCGGTGGTGGGTGAGTGGTTGGAGGGGATTCTGAGGGATAGCATTTACATACATTTGGGAAGGTAAGGGCTGATCGGGGAAAACAACGTGGCTTTCTTCTTGGGAAATCATGTCTCATTAATTTGGTTGAGTTTTATGAAGAGGTGACAAAGAAGATTGATGAAGGCAGTTTGGTAGACATTGTCAATATGGACCTCAGCAAGGTGTTCATAACATTCCGATTGGTAGGCAGATTAGTAAGGTTCGGTCACATGGGATACAGAAGAAGCTCGTCACAATTGGCTTGAAGGAAGAGGAGTATTTTTCAGACTGGAGGCTTGTGAGCAGCAGTGTGCTTTAAGAATCAGGACTGAGTTCACTGCATTTCATCATTTATGTAGAGGACTTAGATGTGGATATTGGGACCATAGATAGTAAGGTTACAGATGACATCAGAAATGTGGTGTAGTAGATTATCTCAGAGTACAACAAGATCACAAATAGATGGGACAAAGGGGCAAGGAGTGACAGGTGAAGTTTAGTTTAGATAAAGACGAGGTTACGCATTTTGGGAAGGCAAATCAGGACAGAAATTATACACTTAATGGTAAGGGCCTGGTGAGTGTTGTGAAACAAATGGACTTTGGGCTGCAGGTACACTGTTCCTTGAAAGTGGAGTCGCAGGTAGACAGAGTGGGACAGAACACATTTGGTATATTTGCCTTAATCAGTCAGAGCATTGAGTATCGGGGTTGTGGTGGCATGTTGCATCTGTACAGGATGTTGGTGAGGCCACTTTAAGAATACTGCTTACAACTCGGTTATCTGCAGAAATGACTTACATGGATGTTCCAGGACTCGAGGTTTGAGCTTTAGGGAGAGGTTGATTAGTTTGCAGTTTTTCCCATGGAGTGTCGGAGGCTGAAGGGTGACATTATAGAGGTTTATAAAATCATCAGGGGCATGGATATTCTGAACAGCTACATTCTGCTCCCCAGGGTAGGGGAGACCAGAACAGGAGAGCATAGGTTGAAAGGGAGAGGACGAATGATTTAGAAAGTACCTGAAGATAAATGTTTCACACACACAGTGGTGTGTGTACAGAAAGTGCTGCCAGAGGAAGTGGTGAAGGTGGTTACAATCGCACATTTAAAAAGTATCTGAAAGAGGAGGGATATTGGCCAAATGCTGGTAAGTGGGACTGGATCAGATTTGATATCCGATCGGAGTGAACAGATAGGACTAACGGGTCTGTTTCTACTCTGCATGACTCTGATTCTATAAGAGGGATGATGAAAAATTCTGAAAGTACCTTTCAAATCCGAATCCTCTTCACTGGAAGTTTTTCATGCCTCTATGTTCACATTGATTGAAAGTTGCGTTAGTGAAATATTTGACAGAGAACTGAGTCATGGATAATGGGACACAGACAGGAAAATGGGGCTGAGACCACAACCTGATCAGCCACAATCTTAGTGCCTGGTGGAGAAGGCTCAAAGTGTCTAAAGACTCACTCCTGTCCCTCAATCATGTGTTCCTGTGTTCCATTCAGCCCATTAAACCTGGCAAAAAGGAAAATGCAGGAATAGTAAACAGCATCAAGAGAAAATTCAGTGAGAGCAGCAACCAGCAGACATTCCTTGAAGCTTCCAACTCTGTGGAGACCTCTATAGTTTCTGGTGTTACTGACAAACCAAAACCCAGTGATCCTAATCTGTGAGAGCTGGCCACACCCATTCAGGCTGCATTAAAATAAACCCAAGGCCTCCCTAGCTGTTACTCAAGTGGTCTTAACTAGCTAGCTTGGTAATGATTGTTAAATATCTCTCTTAAAAGAAACCAGGACTAAAATAACCTGTTAAAGCTGCATCATCATCACACTTGTCAGTGCATCAAGCTGTCATACAGGAACCAGGGGTAACTAGTCAGGCCCTTAGCCCTGTCCAATCGGGCGAGGAAGAAGCCAGTCAGTCCCTTGAGTCCCTTACACAGGAACAGTAGGAGGCCATTCCCGTGTCCATGCACTTACACAGAGGGAGAATGAGGTAATTGATGCTGATTCCTGATGAATGTCTTATGTCCAAAACATCTATTCTCCTGCTTCTCGGATGCTGCCTGACCCGCTGTGCTTTTCCAGCAAGCGACGGTCTACCCTGGTCTCCAGCATTGGCAGTCTTAAGTGTCTCCAGATTGATGCTGTAACATGATGAACAAATGGAGCAGAGGCTGCACGGACAGTCTGCTCCATGTTGTTCCAGGTGGCTCCTTTGCTTATAATATACACGTGGGACTTTAACATGGATTTCTCGCAGTGAGCCGGGAAGCCATATGTCTTGTGTGAAGTCTCAAGAAGGCACCTTTCATCTCCGAGAAGCCAGCCTGGTGTTCTCTGTGTAGGACGGGAGCTGGTGGGAATGGCTATCTGTTTCAGATGGAAGGTATTGTGGCCGCTGTTGGGGATTGTGAGCAACATGACGTTCAGTACGGGTTCACACGCCGACTGCACAGTAACGTGGGGAGAGTTAATTTAGGCATATGAACTATTAGGAAAGTCACGTTAGACTGATGGATGGACTCTCTAAGTTCAAATAATACTGATCTTGTTCATGTTGATCTTGTCTAGTTCACGTCCTGTTCAGTGTAACCTGTATGTCTTACTCTGCCCAAGTCTATTTCCACCCTATGATCTGTCTGGCCATGTTAATTATGATCTTCCTCCACTGCTCATAAATAACGTGTTTCCCCGTACTGAGGTACACGTGACAATAAATCAAACCAACCAATCCTTGGTAAAGTATGGAATTTCTCAACCTATCAATGTCTGTTTTGGAAATAAGTGAACACTGTCACTCCTTGTGTTTCAGCATCACCATTTCTTCTTCTCTCACAGCTCTACTGATTAAACACTCAGCTTCTTCACTCTATCCTCATGTTACCATCATCCATGTCTGTGGTAAGATCATTCCTTACAAAGGAGATCAAATCTGTACAGAGTGCCCCAAATACTCTCTCAGCAACAGCAGGAAGATAGCTTTACTTATGGACTCGAAACACCTTACAATGAAGGACAGTATACCATAGCCTGCACTCATTACTTACAAAGGGTTTGATTCGGAGCAGTCAGCATAGACTTGTGAGTGGGAGATCATGCTTCCACATGGGGATTTGATAAATGCCATAAGGCATTTGATAAATGGCAGGCTGCTCTGGAAGGTTACATCACGTGAAATGCTGGGGGAACTAGCCAATTGGATACACAGTTGCCTTGATGGTAGGAAGCAGAGGGTTTAGCGGAAGGATGCTTGTCAGACTGGAGGCTGGGTCCATTGCTGTTTGTTATCCATGATTACTTATGCTTATCTATGACAGCAGACACATAGACATGTGATAAAACATATCAATGATCTCTGAATCGGCCAACATGACACTCTATTGTATCAAACTGCTCCGAAGTCTTAAAGGATAAACCCAGACAGAACACCCGGCACCAGCCTCATTATTGGAAAAATGAAACGGGAAACACAGTCCTGTTGACCCTGCAGAGTCCTCCTTCCTAACATCTAAGAGTGTGTGACAGCATTTATAGAGCTTTCCCACAGTATACGCTAATGTGAGTAATCTTTCATTTGCACGCGTTTTCTCTTTTTGATTTTCTTCTCAGTTTCTTGGTCATCCTTTGCTGAGTCCTACATTTCTCTGAATCCACTGGCTGACTGCAACACTTGGCATTTTTCTAAGCTGCCTCCTTTCATCTAATAGGTAGGTGAAGGTGGGGTTGAAAGTGATAGTCGGAGAGGAGGGTGGACCAGATTGATAGGAAGGAAGGTGGACACATAGGAACGTTGAAAAGGGCGGTGCAGAGTTGGAAGGTTGGAGTGGGATAATATGGGATTTGGGGAAATGGGGAAATGGTGAAATCCACTATGATCCCCTATGGTTGGATGGTCCCAAGGCAGAAGATGAGGCTTTCTTCCTCCAGGCTTCTGGTGGCTCGGGTTTGATGATGGAGCAGGCCCAGGACCCTCATGTCCTTGGCAGAGTGGGAAGGGGAGTTAAAGTGCTCAGCCACAAGGCGATGGAATTGTTCAATGTGGCTGTCCCAGAGATGTTCCCTGAAATGATCTACAAGTTGAACTCCTGCCTCGCCAATGTAGAGAAGAACACATTGGGTTCAATGGATGCGGTAGATGAGGTGTTCTGTCTCCCTTCATCACCTATCACTTTCAATCCCAACTTCAACTACCTATTGCAATCCCAGCCATCTCCCCGGTGCCGCATCCCCTTGTCATTTATCTCTCAGCCCCCTTGGCCCATAAGCTTCATTCCTGATGAAGGGTTTATGCCGGAAACATTGATTTATCTGCTCTTAATATGCTGCCTGACTGTGCTTTTCCAGCACCACACTCTTCGACTCTGATCTCCAGCATCTGTCATCCTCACTTTCTCCTCACACCTTCATGGCTTGCATGACTCAGATTTATAATGGTTATTTCAAATAAAACAGAAACCGTCGTGTTCTCAAACAGCACAAAAGAAAACCAATACGTTGTGGTCACTGTTCCCAAAAGCTTCTTTACAGCAAAAGTTTCAATGAGCTCTTCTGATCACTCAATACCTATTCCTCAATAACCTGATATCGAGCTCAGTGCTCAACATAATGTTCATGCAAACCATCTTACGCGTGGTCTTGATATCCATTTTTTCCCAGCATTAGCATTCAATTGGGTTAACAGAGTTTAGATATAACTTAAACAGTATATTATCACTGCAGTAGCCACAAATGTGTATATCTCATTTCCTGTTTTATAACATGTCCAGCATTTGTATTGCAGCTTTCACTTTGCTATATAACTCCCATCAATGTTTGCTCCTCCTTGCTGTTTGTCCGCTCCACCTTACTAGATTCTGTGGAATCTGAGCGATGTGGGCTCTGGGGAGATTAATGGCAGAGATCATCTCGCCACATCATGTATGGTCTTCTCAAACTTTAATTTCTCCAGAGTAGAGAAGGACACTGATCTTCCAACAATGTTCTGTACTCCCCCAGAGAGCTGAGACAGCTCTAACCTGGGTGGGAACCTTACAGCAGGCTGGCAATGTGTTGCTGCTGCTGTACAGGGTCTTAGTGAGATCACATCTGGAGTAGTGTGTACAGATTTAACCTCTTCAGTGAAGAAAGGGTGTTGTTATACTGGAAGCAGCTCAGAGACGGTTCCATGAACTGATTCCTGCAATGAAGGTGCTAGCTTATAACGAAAGGATGATCAGGTTGGTACAGTAGTCATTGGAGTTTACAAAAATTAAAGATGATCTTATTTGAACACAGATGGCAGAAGGAGTCAACGAGTGAAGTGAATTACACAGATAGTGGAGGAATCCATTCTGTTCTCCAGCCTGTTACACAGGAACAACAGGAGGATATTCAGGCCTTCGAATCTGTTACACCAAAACAGGATGAGGCTATTCAGCCCCGGAACCTGATATACATTTAGAGAAGGAGGCCAATCAGCCAGTCGAGCCTATAACAGTAGGCCATGCTGCACCAGTATCCTGTTAAACAGCAACAGGATCAGTCCATTCAGCCGCCTCAAGTCTGTAACACGGGAACTGGAAGAGGTCACACAGTGACTGGAGATTGTTACACTGGGATAACAGGAGGCCATTCAGCCCCACCGAACCGATTGCAAGGGAATTGGATAAGGATAAAAACTATCTGAGACTTCTTTCATGAGAAAGGAAGAGGTAATTTAGACACGTGTCTGTTGTATGGGAACAAGAGAAGAACAATCACTCCCTCAGTCCCATTTCCGCGATACATGAGGAGACCGTTAAGTATTTCCACCTGTTATAGAGAATTATGAGAAGACCCATCACCCCTCAAAATGTTAGACGGCAACAGGAAGATTCTATAATCTCCCAATCCTCTAAAACATCAAGAGGAGGGGCTCATTCTGGCCTTGGAGATGGCAACATGGGAACACCAAAAAGACGTCAGCCCATCGAGTGTGTACACCAGCAGGATGATGAGTCCATCCAGCCACACATGGCTCTACTCAGCAATTGGAGCAGATCTCTTAAAAACGTTTGCCCATTAAATAGGAATTCAAAGAAAACGTAAAGGCTTTCGAAAGGGAAGAACTTATAATAATGTTATACATCAGGGACTAAAGTGTAAGAAGAAACTATTGTAATTTAAGGCAAATTCTTAGAGTCCATTGTTCAGGATATTTGCAAAGTTAAACCACAATCCATCAGAGTCAGCATGGTTTTACGAAGGCTAAACCGTGTCTGAATTGTTTGCTTGAGTTATTTGAAGATGTCACAAACAAGGTGGGTCGTGGGAATCCTGGAGATGGAACATATCTGGTCTTCCTGAAGCCATCGGATATGTCGCTTCTCCAAAGAGTAAGTGGTAAGATCAGACAACATGGGTTTAGGAGTAATTTATTAGCTTGGATGAAGGATTGGTTAACAAATAAGATGGAGTCAGATGGAATAAATGTGTCATTTTCTTTTGGCAAATGCAATTTGTGGGGTGCCATTGATTTGAGGACTCATGCCTCATACATTTGCAATCGATGGTGGTACTGCACTCGGTTGATGGGATAGAAAATGCGATGCCACGTTTTCAGATGACACTAATATTGGTAGGAAATTACTTCGGAATGATGATGCAAGAGATTTAAAACTATATGGATAGGTTGAATGAATGGGCCAACATTTGGCAAGGAAAATTAAAGTGAATAAATATGGGGCTATTCAAGTTGGCCAGTATAATAGAAAGACAAATTATTATCTAAATGGAGAGAAAGTTCAAAGTGCTTAGGTGCAGAGGGATCTGGGTGTCTGCTTGCATATCACAGAAAACTTGCTTGCGGGTACTGCAAGAAATGAGAAATGCAAGCATAAGGCCAGTGTTTACTTATAAAAGGATAGAGTAGAAAGGGAGGGAGTGTTGCTGGAGCTAAGCAAATCATTAGTGAGGCTGCAACTGGGGTACAGTTTGGGTGTCCTGCAGATTGAGGTATTTCCATTGGAGGCAGTTCAGACGAGCTTCATTAGATTGATTCCATATTTGAAGTATTTGTCTTAAGAAGAGAAATTGAGCAGTTTAGGCCTATATTCTCGAGTTTATAAGAATGTAAGGAGATCTCACTGAGGTCTGTAAAATGCTAAAAGTAATTGAATGCGTAGATGTGGAGCGGATTTTTTTCATGTGGCTCAATCTACAACAAGTTTTAGGATAGAGAGATGGCAGGAAATTGGAACAGAGGCCGTGTTGACATCGGCCTCATTGAGGGGTTGGATTCCTCACAGATGCTCCTTGTTCTTATTCAACCCGTTCTTTGTTGCACAGGAATGGGGGACGACTGGGTATCATGCAGGAAGCAGGAAGCAGGCACTCAGGATAAATCAGTCTCAATCAGTTCTCGAGAACGTAACTAGTGGATTCACACAGTAACCAGCGCTGAGTTCTCAACTATTTACAATCTATATTAATGATCAGGAGGATGGAACAGATATACAGATGCTGAGTTTGGTGATGTCGCTGTGTTAAGCAAGAGATTAAATTATCAAGAGAAGGTGGAGAGTCTGCAAATAGATTCAGAGAGGTAAAGGCAATAGCTAATAGTTTGGCAGGTGGAATTTAGCATGATATAACCTGTCATTTAAGTTACAGAAATAATGGAATGAAATATGTTCCTGAAATGGATAGGGATTACAGGACTTAATGATACAGTGTACTGGGGATTCACTCAGAGCCGTTCAGACATGGGAGGTTTTGCTCCATCCCTGATCGTCTGCTCCCAGACACTCCAAGTGACCCCATTGCTCTCCGTACACATGGAATACTTTGATGTGGTTGATTGGTGGTGGGGATGATGTCTTGAAAAGTGCATCAAGAGGACAGCCTTTATTCAATATATATTCATTTCTTTCTATGTGGAGACCCGATGACGATGGGAATGGCTCATTGCTTCTGAATGAAGAGGCTGTGGCTGCTGCCAAGACAGTGGGCATTCCCCAACATGGTGTACTGTGCATGGTCACACTGTAACATTAATAGAGAGAGAGAACTCCTTCAGTTCCTCTACCTCTCCCCATTGACATGGGCACTCTACAGATGCAATGTACACCATCGGGAATCCCACTATACTAGATTCACCCAGCAGCTCCCTGCACCACATATATCCTCCATCACCGAATGGTGACATTGATGTTGAGATACTGGGAAATTATGGATATGTCACCTAGTCCTACCTGGGAAGTTCTGGATCATTGAAGCTGAATGAAACAGTGACCCTAACAGCCACTGGCAGCACCACCCTCCCCCTGGTGTGAAGCTGCAGGTCGTGTTGAAGGAGGTGACACCATTCTATGATCAGCTCCTTATTCAGTCAGGGCCACTCACATTCAACTCCTGGGTCAGGTGGAGCTTAGGAAGCTGTTCCTGGAAAATCCAGGGTGGATACAGCAGATCCTTTCCCCCCCCATACACTCACTGCGTGGTTTTAGAGCTTCCCCTCTCTGTAGCCTCTGCTCCATTTGTTGTTAATGTTACAGACCCAGATGCTGTAACGACAATCCCCACGCTCCATTCAGAGTTGGGTCGCCAAATCCTCAGGTCTCCCTGAATGTCTGCAGCAGCTCACAGAACATCCTCCAGCAAAACATCCCCAGCCCCTCCATTAAATTTTCAATTACAAAAGCCAGTCAGAAGCCCCTCGCTACAAGTGTTGTGGACCAGACCAGATCCCCGCAAAATATTTCCAGAAGGCCGTTTAGACCCAAATCTTTCCTTATTTTGAATATAGATGGGAAGCGTGCGTTCCAGATATGTTGTGACTGGTCAAACCACTCGACATTAAGCAAAATATAATCCATTCAAATGCTTTAGTTAAAATACAATCAAAGAAAAGAATATTTTGGGAAAGCTTATATGTTGGAACATTGACACAAACAATAGATACCATACCTTCTTGGTGGTGAGTATTTCAAGTTAGAAACGGTCAAGGAATGGTGTCAAGAATCAGCTCAGTGTCAAAGGGATCTCCCACATTTGTGACGTGTCTGCTTCTGCTGCAGATATTGTCCAGGGATGGGATGGAAACAGTAGAAGAAGTGGAGTTTGTAACCAGAACAGTAGACAATGACCTCCATTCTCTTAACAGCAAAGGCAATAATATAATGAATTGTGGTTCTCCCCTGAAACAGAATAGGTCAACATAGAGACCCGGAGTAACACTGCCAGAGCAGAGAGCGAGACAGTAATTGAACACCTTCATTGATGTCAGTTAGCAGTAGTCTGTAAAGTGAATATCTGGATTGAGAGATTCCACAGGAACAATAATTTTGGCAAGAAGTGTAGACTATATGAAATAACAGTAATACAGTCATAACTGGTTTATAGAAAACAAAACCTGGAAAGTGACACTCACCAGGAACACCAACGATAGCCAGGAAGGGATAATAGTAGTATTGAAAAATGAGAAGAGCGTAATAGATCTGCGATGATAATGACAACCAATCAAATGCAGAAAGATACCAAACATGATATGATAAGCTCCTGTCTATTGTTGAAATATTCCTGTCTAACGTTCTCAGATTCTGATCCCTTGTTGGAATATTCCAGTCTAATGTTCCCAGATTTTGATCCATTGTTGGAACATTCACGTCTAATGTTCTCTCCTAAGAGTCTGATCTCTCCTCCCCCACTCTCTGGATCTGCTGATCCCCGCCAGTGCTGTCGGTGATGCTCCCGCTCATGTTATGGGTTGACACATTGTACGGAGGCCATTTATCATTAAAAGATAGATACTCTCCACTGGGATAATTAGAATCCATGGAGATTGGCATTAATTACAGTCACTGAACAAACATACTCAATTAACTAGTTCCATGCATCACTTTTCATTTACTGGTTTTGGATGGAATAGTTGAGGGTTGCTGAGGGATGGACCATAAATCTTTCAAACTTTTTAATCTTTTTTTCCTTGCATATGAGAATATTAACAGAACACTGCAGCAGTCTATATATGTTCCACTCTGTTTATGAAAGGAGGCAGTTATAAAGAAAAACAAATCAGCTGCATAAAAAGAAGTAGGGTGGGCAAGTTTCTAGATACCTGAACACAACGTACGGTACTTATTGACCAGTGTGAGGCTACTCATGGTTTTAATGCCCTGTTATCAACTCCTTTCATAACCTTGAGACAGAGCATTGAGACTGCTGCTCAGGAACTGGCCAAAACAATTCTGTTCCAATGGGCCTCTTACAGAGCGATAAGAGAAAGCCATTCAGCCAATATTAGTCTGTTGCTACTTGAAAAGGTGGAAAACTGGAATATTGGCACATTTTGCCAACAGAATGATTCAAAACAAAGGGATGTGTCACTGCGGCTGTATGAGGTGCTACTGAGAGGGCACCTGGAGTACATTGTGTTCTCTGTGTTTCTGTAACTGAGAATGGTTGGACCGCCATTAGATACAGTTTACCGGCAGCGCGTAATCCATGGGTTGCTGTGTCATTTGATGTCTCGTCTGTTACACAGGGACAGGAGGATGCCATGAAGTCTCTTGAGTCTATTTCAGAGGGACAGGAGGAGGTCATTCAGCCTCTCCAGTCTATTACAGAGGGACAGGAGTAGCCTATTCAGCCTCTTGAACCTGTTCCAGAGGGGCAGGAAGTGTTTATTTAACTTTCAAATCTGTTACACATAAATATTAGTTTCAAACTAGTTGTAGAATAGGAACGACCTAATGTAAACATTAAAGTTATTACTTTGAATAAGGCCAATTTTGAAAGTGTTAGGTGAGCCCTGTGAAAGGTTAATTAGGATACCCTATTCACAGGTAAAGGGATGGTTGGAAAATGCAAGGCGATTAAAATTTGGTGTCAGAGAGTCCACAGCTATCGTGTTCCTATTAGTGAGATGGGCAAGGCTGGTGGCTGCAGGGAGTGCTGGATGGCTAGATATATTGATGCTCTGGTCAAGGTAAGGAAGGAGGCATATGTCAGGTAAACAGAGCTGAGATCAAGTGAGTCCCGAGAGCAGTATAAGGGAAGTAAGTGTATAGTCAATGGGGAACTCCAGCCAGAAAAATATGGACATGAGATGGCTTTAGAAATTGGGTTAACGAGGCATTGAAGCAACTTTACACGTCCTTTAATGGCAAAGTATTAACTAGGGAGAGCATAGGGCACCTTACAGGTCAGTAAGGCTACCTATGTGGGTAACCATAGGATATGGAAGGGTTACTAAACAAGTATTTCTCCTCAGTATTTAATGTAGAGGAGCTTGCAAGAATGAGAGAACGAAGAAATATATAGTGATATCTTGAATAGTACCTATATTACAAGGAAATGTTGGACATTTTAAGACATATAAAGGTGAACAAATCCCTGTGACCTGATTGGTTGTATCCCAGAAGTTTGTGGGAAGCTCGGAAAGAGATTGCTCAAGTCTTTTGCTGATATATGTGTAATATTGATTTACACTGGTGAGGTGTCAAAAGACTGGAGGGCTGCTAACATAGTGTCATTATTTAAGAAAGGAAGGAAAATACAGCTAACTATAGATCGGTGACCCTGACAATGGTGACTAAATTGTTGGCGGGGGTGGGGAGGTTGATGGAAAGGATGTATATGCATTTGGAAAGACAAGGACTGAAGAGAGCTTTGTACGTTGGAGATCACGTCTCACTGACTGGGTGGAATTTTTTGAGGAAGTGACGAAGATGATTGATGACGGCAGGACAGTGGATGTTGTCTTTATGCAATTCAGCAAGAAAACCAAAATGTTTTACATGGTAGACTAGTTATCAAGGTTAGACTGCCGGGAATCCTGGAGAGCTCGTCATTTAGGCCCAATTTTTTCTTGAATATTGGAGATAGGGCGTGAGAGTGGACATTTGTTCATTGAACTTGAAGACCTGTGACTAGTGGCGTGCCACAAAGATCAATAGTGAGTCTTTTGTTGCTTATGCAAATCATTTGCACTTGAGTAAGTGAAGTATTGTCAGTAAGTTGGTAGATAATTCCAAATTTGGTGGTAACGTCGACAGTGAAGAATAATGTCTCAGAATATACTGAGACGTTGATTAGGTGAGCCGAGGAGTGGCAGATGGAGTTTATTTTAGATAAATGTGAGGTGTTGCATTTTGGCAAGAAATATCAGAGTGAGAAATATAGGTAGGGTCCTGTTGAAAGTTGCCACTCAAGGATAACTCCATAGAAATTATGGAATCCCTACAGTGAGGAAACAGGCTATTCGACCCATCGAGGCCACACCGACCCCCTCAACAGTATCCCACTGGACAAACCCCTACCCTATCCCGCTGAGCCTGCATTTCCCATGGCTAATCCACCTCGCCCACACATCCCAGGGTACCATGCACAATTTAGGATGGTCAATCTACCCTTACCTGTATATCTTTATACTGTCAGAGGAAAACATAGTACCCGGAGGAAAGTCACACAGACACAGGGAAAATGTACAAACACCACACAGCCAGTCATTCACGGATGGAATTAAACACAGATCGCTGTCCTGTTAGGCACCTTATGGTGCAGGTTTTCAGTTCCTTGAAAGTGCCGTCACAGGTAGACAACACAGTGGAGAAGCCACTTCGTGATCTTTCCTTTATTGGTGTGTGGTTTGACTCTAAGCATTTGCATGACGTGTTGCATCTGTACAGGACATTTGGCCACTTTTGTAATATTGCCTTTAATTCTGGGTTCCCTGCTGTCGGGAAGATGTTGTCAACCTTGAAAGGGTGCAGAAGAGATTTAAAAGAATGTTGCAGGTATTGGAGGGTTACAGCTACAGGGAGAGTTTGAATAGACTGGGGCTATTTTCAAGTATTGAGGCTGAGGGGTGACGTTAAAGTGGTTTATAAAATCATGAGGTTCATAGATAAGGTAAACAGTCGATGTCTTTTCCCAGGATAGACGAGTCCAAATATAGATAACAAAGGTTTATGGTGAGAGGAGAAAGATTTAAAAAGGGACGCTAAAACAACATTTTCACACAGACACTTCTGTGTGTACGGATTGAACAGCCAAGAGGTAGTGGAGGCAGGTACAGTTACACCTTTTAAAAAGCATTTGGATGGATACACGCATGGGAAGTGTTTAGAGGGAGATGGGCCAACTGCTGGCAAGGGGGAACGAGATTAATTTAGGATATTTGGTCTGTATGGATGACCAGACCGCAGGATCTTTTTCTGTGCTGTACATTTCTGAAAGTCTATTGACCCTTGAGTGTTTAACGTGGGAACAGAAGGCGGTTATTTAGCTTCTGAATACTGTCAGTCAGCTTGTTTGCTCAATTACTGACAGTCAAATACAAAAATAAATCATTCAGATTTTGATGGTGTTTTACAGAAACAGGAGAAGGGCTTTTACTCAAGAAAAGCGGTAAAGAATGTGAAGAGGCTTCAGTCCCTCAACTCCATTCCACAGGAGCAGCAGTTGAGCACAGACCTATTGGAGCCTGTTACTGTGGAGGAGGAGGAGGACATCTACTTTCACACAACATCGATTAGGCGACAGTCGCTCAGCTGCTCGAGACTGGGACACAGGAACAGGAGGCAGTCACTCAACTGCTCGAGACTGGGACACAGGAACAGGAGGCAGTCACTCCACTGCTCGAGACTGGGACACAGGAACAGGAGGGAGTCACTCAACTGCTCGAGACTGGGGCACAGGAACAGGAGGGAGTCACTCAACTGCTCAACACTGGGATACAGGAACAGGAGGCAGTCACTCAACTCCGCGAGACTGGGTCACAGGAACAGGACAGGGACACAGGAGCAGCAGGCAGTATTTCAACTGCTCGAGACTGGGACACGGGGTCCAAACACAAGAATGAAAACAAAAAATAAAGGTATTGCCAGATGTTTAGCTCTCTCACATTCGCAATCCAACTCACATAACCACTCCATCCATTATACTTTCAGGATGGAGCACTGAGTAGATCCGACTAGCGTACTGCTGAATGCAACCCAGCAATACCCAGAATGGAACTCTGTGCAGCCCACACCAATGCTTGATCTATTATCATGGGCTAAATGTCCAGCTTGGGAGCTGTGCAGACGGCACTGGTTCGTTCTTATCTCAACCCAGGCTGTTGCATTGTTCGGTAACACTGTATTAGGTCGCTGCCCAGTGTGGGGAAACTTGCAGCCAAATGTTGGAAGTGACAGGATGTGCAGCTCCCATCCATTTACAGCTCCATATCTCCACTGTGCCTGCGATGGAGAAACGTCAATGGAAACAGTTTAAATACTAATAGTACTGATTAAGGCGAGTATCACACCAGTATTTAAAGTCGAAATAACTGAGATAATATCCAATGAGGTTTCGTGAATGGTGCAAAGTGGTTAGAGGGGGATGGTAATGTTATAGTGGTTGCAATATAAGCCTCCAAATTAACAATGGGAATTAGAGGAAGAAATATACAGGGAGACTGGGGAGACTTGCAGGAGCAACAGGATTGTTATAATAGGTGATTTCAATTTTCCGAACATAGACTGGGACATCCAGATGGTAAAGAACTGAGATGGAACGTAATTTGTTAAGTGTGTTCAGGAAAGTTTCCACAAGCAATATATAGAATAACCTACTCGGGAAGGGACAAATTCGACCTACTGTTGGGAAATAGGGCAGGATAGGTGGAGGAGATAAAGTGGAGGAGCATTTTGGGAAAAGTGGTTAGATTGTATTAAGTTTAAAATAGTTATGGGAGGGTCAAAATTGGTTCACAGATTCAACTTTTAAATTGTGGCAAGGCGTATGTTGTTGAAATTAGACAGGGGAGTGCAGGGGATGATTGGAGTTGTTTGGTTCGAGGTAAAAGTATTTTGGGCAAGTAGGAGGGCTTTAAAAGTGAGATAGCTCGAGTTCAAGGTTTCCATTTTCCTGTGAGGGTGAAGGCAAAGTGAGACTGGAAGAGAGAACCTTGGATGTCAAGAGATATTGAGGCTCTGACCAGAATAAAAGGAGGCGTGGCTCAGGTTCAGGTAGCTCGGATCAAGGGAATCCCTGGAGGTATACAGGGGATAGAGGAGTTTACTGAAGAAGGAATCAGCAAGGCGAAAGGGGGTATGGGATAGCCTTAGCTGAGAAATTTAGAGAGAATCCAAATTCAGTACAGTAAAGATAAAGAACAACTAGGGAGAGAATAGGATGCTTTAAAATTCAAAATAGGCATGCATGTGTAAAACCTCAAGAGATTGGTGAATTCCTCAATTTCCCTTCTGTGTTTACCATGAAGAAAGACATGAAGACCTGTGACCTTTAGGAGGTTAGTTGTCAAATCTTGGTACTGTCCATATCACAGTAGTGTTTCTGTTGGACATATTAGAATGCACAAAGTCAGACAAATCTCTTGGTCCTGACCAGATACATCCAAGACCACTGCAAGAGCCGAGAGATAAAGCTTACGGGCCAAGATCCCGGAAGTCTGGGCGGTAGCAAACGTTGTGCCTTATTCAAGAATGGCTGCAAAGAAAAGCCCAGGAAATATAGACCAGTAAACGTCACACCTGTTTTCGCTAAACCACTTGAGAAGCTTCTGAAAGATAAAATTTGCATGCATTTGGAAATACAGAGTTTGACTTGGGGCAGTCAGCATGGTTTTGTGCATGGCAGATCCTGCCTTACAAATTTTGTAAGAGGTTTTTGAGGAAGTGACCAGGGACGTTGACGAGCGCAGGGTGGTAGACATCTTCTCTTTGTATTTCAGTAAGAACTTTGATAAGGATCCACATAGTAGGCCGCTCTAGAAGGTTAGATCGCATGAAATCCAAGGTGAACTGGCAAATTAGCGAAACAATTGGCTTGAAGTTATGAAGCAAACGGCAATGGTGAAGGTATGCTTGTCGGACTGGAAGCCTGTGACAATTGGAATACCTCAGGGGTTGGTCCTGAGCCCATTGCTGTTTGTTATCTATATCAATGATTTGGAACAGAGTGCACAATGCAAGGTTAGTATGTGTGCAGATGACACTAAAATTAGAGACATCGTTTATAGCGAGGAACGTTATCAGAAATTGCAGCAGTACGTTGACCAGCTGGGAAAGTGGGACAGAATTAGCAAATGGAGTTTAATATAGATAAGTGCGACGTCTTGCATTTTGGAAAGTCAAATCCAGGTAGGAGTTTAATGATGAATGAGAGGGACTTAAGTAGTGTAGTGGACCAAAAGGACATTGGAGATCCATTGCACGGTTATCTGAAATTTGAGTCACAGATACACAGGACAGTGAAGAAGGCTATTGGTACACTCAGGGCATTGAGTATAGAAGTTGGAACGTTATGTTGCAGTTGTACAGAATGTTGGTAAGGCTGCAGTTGGAGTATTGTGTTCAGTTTTGTTCACCTTGCTCTAGAAAGGATATTATTGAACAAAAAAGAATGTAGAAGGAATTTACAAAGATGTTTCTTGGGCTGAAGGGTTGAGTTATAGGGAGAATTTGGACAGGTTAGAACTTATTCCTTTACAGCGTAGGAAACTGAGAGGGTTCTTATAGAAGCATAGATTTTATCAAATCATGAGAGGCGTGCATGGGGTGAATACTTCAAATTTTTGCAAGGTTGGGGAATCGAAGACGAGAGGACATCTGTTCATGTTTGGAGAGGAAAAAAATAAACAGGAACCTGAGGGTCATCGTTTTTACGCAGAGTGTGGTACGCACATGGACTGAGCTGCCAGTGGAAGTGATTAAAGTGGGCACAATAACAACATTGAAAAGGCATTTGGACAAATACACAGATAGGAAAGGATAAGAGCAAGGGCAGGGAAATGGCAGATTGGCAGATAAGGGACAATTACACCATGGTTTGTTGACGGAGCATGGCGGGTGTATTAGATAGGCGAGTACAGAGGGAGAACATTCTCTTCCCAGAAGAAGCCACAGCACTAGACCCACCAAGCATGGTCTGAGTTCACCGCCCAGCACAGTGCAGTATTTGAGGTCTGAAGAAATGTCCAGTAATACAGGACAAGCATCAATAACCTTCCCTGCTCTTTCAGGATGAGTGTCACCGTATTCTCTCTGCTCCCTCCCATCACTGTATATCTGTGATCACACCTACCCCTGAAAAAGGCTCATGGTCCCCCACTCTCACAACTGCATGTAACGCTTACTCTCTCTCTCTATCTCTCGCCTTTGCAAAACATCCCAAACAGTTATAGAATATTCTGGAGAACGCCGATTATGGAATGTTCCAGACAATGTTCCAAATGATTCCCAGTTTTAGGAAAATGGCAGTGTCCCAGTGTGTAACACATAAGAGGAAGGAGTAGAGATATACGTTTTTCAAATCACACACAATTCAAACCATGCTGAGGCCATTCAGCCCTTAAAACCTGATCTGGCATTTAATAAGGTCCCCGCTGAACTGATGGTCTTCTCAGCTCCATGTTACAGGAACTTTCAACCATTCAACCCCCTGGGTCCTGTCCATGGCCAGACAACACTCAGGCACTTTTATCCCGGGTTTTTTCAAGCGCCTGTTTGAGGGTATTTCCCATGGTTACGGATACCTTACAATATATTCCACCATTTTATACTTTCATGCAACAGTCAGCATGCTGTACACAGACCAAACAAAAATATACACTTATTTTATGGTTTTAGATATCCAATCACACTTAGTAATTCAGGTTATGTCACTTGACTCACCTGAATGATATTAAACCAAAAAGAGCTTCTAAACACGTCTTGCTATAAAACACAATTTCGAGCAGAGAACGTTTTTACCCTCAGCCTTTATCTTGACCGATATCTGAATTGTACAACCTTCCTTGTTATGAATGTATCTCTTACCCTTTGTCTGTGACTTTTTCTGTCTGTAACAGCTACATAATTTTCCCACTCAGTTGGCTGGACAGCTGGTTTGTGATGTAGAGGGAGGCCAACAGCGCAGGTTCAGTTCCTCACACTGACAGAGGTTACCATGAACGGGACGCTCTCTCACCCTCACCCCATCACCCGAGGTGTGGTGACCCTCAGGATAAACCACCATGAGTGGTCTTTCTAATGAACTTCCTTTGGGAGACTATTCTATCAATGTTAGCATTTTAAATTAAAAATAGTTTTATTGATAAAGAAATTTTTAATATTATAATAAACCAATAACAACACAACTCAAATAACTGAAAAAAAACTTCCAATTGCATGTACATACAAAACAAGTTAAAACACTACACAGACAGAAGAAAAAACAAAACTCAACAATAAATAATGAATAAATAATACAGCTCAGCATAACATAAAGATAGCTCTCGTTCATCAAGAGCATTAATTGATGCATACGTTTAAGTTCATAGTTTTTCGTCTCTGGATATTAGATTCATTAAACAATATCGTCATGGCTGTATAAAAGCCCTTCTTAGAGTGTCAGATAAGCCTGTATCGTAGTAACCCAAAAAGGGCTGCCGTGTCTTATATATAGCTATGATTTTTGTTGCACCATACTGGTGAGAAAGTCCAAAGGGATATTCTCCATGGAGAGCTTGCGACGAACCAACAGGCACGGTTGGGTGGGTGGGTGTTGGGGTGGGGGAGCGGGGTTCAGACATCCAACACAACACATATTTGTCCTAGCACGGAAAGTAAGGATATGATTTCTTTCACATCTACATCTGTGTAAAGTACCCGGGGCAGGCCCAGGAAAGGAGAAACCAGGTCCATTTCCAATTCAGTCCCCAAGACCCATTCTATCACACCTGACACAGTGCTCCAACATAGATGAAGCCTGCAACAGGGCCACAAGCAATGAGTAAGACTGCCTCTAGTCATTCTGCATTTAGAACATGATGAAGATAATCCCACTATGCGTTTTGCGAGACAATCTGGAGTCAGATAGACCCTATGAAGAATTTGCAACTGCATGGAATGGGTCCTATTACAGATCAAAATCCTTCCAGCATTTTCACAAATATCCTCCCATCTCTCCGAATGGTTCTGAACCCACAAGTCTCTCTCGCAGACAACACAAAGCTGTACAGTCTCGTCTGAGGGGACACTTTCCAACCAATGATAAAGGGTACTGACAGTGTATTCTAAGCAATAGACACCCTCTTCCATCTATCGGATCTGTAAGAGTCTGTTAAAAGTGTGTGTGTTTTTTTGATAGCAATTCTCTGATCTGGAACAAAATACAGAAGAGGACTCTACTAGGTAGTCCATACTTACGAGTTATTTGATCAAATGATATCATTCTTTCTCCTCAAATGAAATGTGGTGGCTCAATAGATAGTACTGCGGCCTTACAGCACCAGGATCCAAGATGCGCAGGTTAGATGAATTGGCTGTTGATATAGCACCCATAGTGTTCAGGGATGTGAAGGTTGGGGCATCAGTCAGGGTAAATATCGGATGGTAGGGGAATGGTTCTGGGTGGGCTACTCTTCAAAGTGTCGACGTGGACTTGCTGGGCCCAAGGGCTTGTATCCACACTGTAGGGATTCTACTAATTCTAAATCACTCAAGCAAGGTACACCCCTGGCTGCCCACAGTTTAAATCTGGAATCCATTATCCCCAGTTGACAACTTGGTATACCATCATAGGGGTAAGAAACATGGTTATGGCTGTATTGTCCTCGAACTGATGCATTGTCATTCATGCTTTAACTTTATTGATACTTTTTGGGTTATGACAATACTCCATAACTACTGTCATTTTGTCTCAGAACAACAGACTTATAAGGGTTCACTTTGTCTGAGAGGGTTCAATATCTAACCGTATTGACGCTGAGTCCTCAGCATCCCAAACACTAATATAGGATAATTAGAAGCTTAATTGATAGCTTTTAATCTGGGACATCTATTCCCCACACTCTGTGGGGTAGTTGCAATTTGGTTAGCTTGATAAAGAGTCGCTTATGATGCCAAATAAAAGAGCTAACCCAGCCATTAAGTCTCTTAATATCTGCCTGGGAAACATCAAAGGAAGTATGCACACGGGGTAAAGCAAATAAGGAAGGACATTCATTTTAAGACCAGCTATCCAACCTAGCCAGGATGTTGGAAGTGCATCCCATCTTTGAAGTTCTTGTATAATTTTGTCAAACAAATGGACATAGTTCACGTTAAATAAATTTTCAAAAACGGATGTAATCAATATACCGAAATAGAGAAACTCCCCACTCCCGTAACCATTTAAAAGGAAACCAGGATTTACCTTCAATATCAGGTATTTCCCTAAGACCTCCCATAGGCATGGCCACAAACTTTGTAAAATTAATCTTATAGCACGAAAAGGCGACAAGCGAATTAATGCATTACATCACGTGGGCTGCCGAAATTGTGGCATTTGACAAAAACATAAAAGCCTCATCTGCATTCAACATAATCTTATGTGACTTCTATCCCACTTCTGTGGCAGATATGTTGGGGTAATATTCTCAATTGTAGCAGGATACCACCGTGTCTAAGATTGTTTCAGGGATGGGGAAGAGATCAACCCTCGTGTGGCATTTGTGCGGGTTAATGAAGAAATTAAAATTGCTACTTGTGAGGTCGATCTGCCTCCAGACATCCACCAGCTCTAGTTCTGCACACAGACCCACTAATTGCTTACATTATAACAAGGATATTGGGGGACCTTTGGACATTCTGTCCACCATGGGGCCATAAGACAGTTGAAATCTCCTTCGACAATATGTGCCACGATGCAAGATAACTTACTTTGGAAAATGCATCTACCAGGATTTTAAGAGGGTGCGCTCGGCATTTAGTGGGTGGGGCAAGAATCGTTCAAAATACAGTATTATTTCCCACAGTTCATGGAAGATACCTTCTAACTAGCATGGCTTCTCCCCTATGCCTAGTATTAAAAGACGAGAAATAAACCCGACCAAACGCGCCCTGCTGTAACGTCAAAATGTTCCTTGCTATCAAGGTGCATCTCCTGAAATAGGACAACATCCACCCTCTAGTTTTAAGACTAGAAAGTACATTTTTCCTCTTGACTGGCAGATGGCTCCCCTTAATGTTCCAGGTACACCATTTAAGCACATCATTATCCATAACACATTGTAGCAACATTTCAACTCTAGAGTTTGACATCGAATTACACATCGCTGGTCATTAATAAAGAAGACTCATCGAGCCTAAACACTGTACAAACTAAAACTACTACAACTAACAAGCTCTCAAAACTTTCCAAAGATAAAAACATAAAAAAAAACAAAGAACAAAATAAAATCCAAAGTTCCAATGACACTCGAAAGGGGAATTTACCTCCCCCGTCAACTGGGGACGCTTACATATCTTAAAACTTTATCTTCTCCCTGCTACCAATATGGAATCCTGGGCAATTAACAACAAAAATCGGGCTTGAACTGCCCTTCGATTGGTATTTAGCCATCACAACTACCTTTGTAACTCCCTTCAGCTTGAGCTGCACCCAGACACAAGCAAAGAAGGAGAAAAAGAGTAGTAATACTAATGAAGAAGTTAAAAATGAGTACTCCACCCAGTCCCGGCTATAATTTAATACTGGTTAATACTAGAAAAATCCAACAATATTTCTTTAGGAGAAACATGATTATCTAAATATCCAGCTTACTTTAAAATGTCCATAAAGTTTTGGCTTTCTCTGGAGAGTCAGACGAGTTCGTGGATCCATTGAAAGCAATACAGAGCACCGCTGGGTACCATAAGGAATACTGAATCAGAATTCCCTTGCAGTTCTCTTAATCTCATCAAAAGATTTTCTTTCCTGAATCACCACCGCTGAAGAGTCCTGAAAGAACATAATCCTGGAGCTCTAGTGAATTAAACCCATCGGATCTTTCCCCTGGGTTCTGAAAGCTTCCATCTCTTTTGTTCATCCCCATAACTAAGTGATTGCGCAAGGACAAGATGAAGGCGTTGGTCTGAGTCTGACTACCGCGCCGTAACCCGATGAACTGTCTCAGTCTTCACCCTCCTCAGGTTTGAAGTGAAGGGATCGCTGGAGCCAGTTCTTGAAAGTTCTTGAAAAAACTCACCGGCTGACCACCTTCTGTCCGCTCCAACAAACCGACGATGTGAATATTCTTCATCCTGCCCCTGTTCTCGAGGTCGTCATCTTGTTCAGTTAAGGTGCAGACCTGTTTTTCAGTGGCGAGGATCCTCTCCCGAGAGGAATCGATCACGGTCTCTGTCGCTGCAGTTCGGCACTTGGCATCATCTGTGCTGTTGCCAAGACTGTCAAGTTGCTGCTCATGTTTTTGGAGCACGGCTGAGAGCGGCTCTAGCCACGGCTGAACTATTCTTCAATCATGGCTTCAATCATTCCAGGTAACTTGATGAACTCAGTGACCAAGACCTGGTGAGTAACTGGGTCCATGGAACGAGCAGAGGGGGTTGCAGCTACAGCCTCAGGCATGCTCGATGCTTCTGACGGGTGCACCGCTTGTTGGGACTTACTCGATCCTTTCCCGTGTTTTGTCATTTCCATTTAACAAATCGGGATCAGTAAAGATACTATTGCTCTTTTAGTGCTGAATTTTACGTAAACGGCTGGGATGGGGTCGGTTAGAGAACCACTTTGCCCGTGTGTTGATGCAGAGCCCAGCAAAGCACACCTTCTGGATCGCTGCCATCTTGTATTCCCCCTTAACATTTTATCGATATTATCATTTCATTTTGCATTATATTCCTGGAGGTTCTGAAGCCGTGTTATTTGATACCACTGTCTACATTCCACCCCACCCCCCCACACTGCACATTGCTGTCCATTCCTCAATAATCCTTGACTGTGTTGTTATTTATGAACCTTCCATCTATGCCTCAAAAATATTCAATATCTCTTCCTGCAATGGTCTGTGGGGAAGAGGTTTCCAAAGACTCACAGCACTTTGAGAAAACAATTATAAACATTATGATCTGAGTGTGAGATTAGTCTTTTGTGTCTCCTTATCTGAGAAAGGATATAATTACATTGGAAGCAGTTCAGAGATATTTGATTTCACGTATTCCTGGGGTGAAGGGCTTATATTATGAAGGCTTTAACAGGTTACTCTTGGAATGAGATTGAAACATACAAGTCCTTGATAAGTGTGGATTAGTATGCATCCACTGGGTGTTTGTAAAGACCAAATTTATTGTCATTGTCATAGAACCTCTACAGTGTGGAGGCAGGAAATTCCGTCCATTAAGTCCACACCTACCCACCAAACAGCATCCCACCTGGACGTGCCCCCAATCTTATCCATGTAACCCTGCATTTCCCATAACTAATCCATCTAACCTACACTTCCCTGGGCACTATGGGCAATCCACTTTAAACTGCACATCTTTGGACTGTGGCAAGAAACTGGAGCACTGAGAGGAAACCCACACAGGCATGGGGAGAATGTTCCAACCACATAGAAGTTTCCCTGAGTTTGGAATTGAACCCAGCTCCTTGGTGATGTGAGGCAGCAGTGCTACACACAGATCCAACATATCTCTCTGTTAGTTCTGTTAGTAACTTGTGACTGACTAAAGAAATCTACCTGACTTGTTCTTATCACTGAACCTGACCCAGTCTGAGACATTTATTATCGGCCATATCACCAACCTGGTTACATTGAATATTTGGTGTGAGCAGTGGAAAAGTGGGACTAGAAAAGGAAAAAGTGACACCCTCCATCCTCAGTCACAACTGGAGTGAGAAAAATAATCACCAAGTGGGAATTCATTCAGTGGGAATTCTCTTTCCAAGAAGTTTGGGATGGTTGAATCTTTATATTACATCGAGGCTAGCTTCGTCTGATTTTCCATAGACAGGTGAATCAGAGATAATGGTGCAAGGAGAGAAAAGTGCAGCTGGGACCATAATGAGATGAGCCACGACCTTATTTACTGGTGGAGTAGTGTCAAAGGGCCGAATAGTCCACTCATGTCCCTCAGACCTATGTTGTGATGTTCCATTCTGCCCTTCGGACCAGGCACACAGGGGCAGATCAAGGCCACTCTGTTGGTTAGGTGCAGTTTTGGAAATGCATTTGGAAATTCCAGGCTGGGTCAGGAAGGGACACTTACCCCCAATCCCTGTTTCCAGGCTTCCCCTCTCTGCAACGTCTGCTCCAGATGTGGGTCGTGTTACAGGCCCAGATTTAGTGTGAATACAGCCCCCATACCCCACCCAGCGTTAACTCAAACAACTCCTCTCCTCACCCGAATGTAGCATTACACAACACAACTTCCGGGCAAATAACCTGTTACTTTGCAAATGCATAACATGTGAAATGAATAAATTGGAACGAGAGTAGGCTATTCGGACCCTCAAGATTGCCCTGTCATTTAATATGAACATGGCTGATCTACTCCAGGTCTAACTCCACTTTCTTGCCTACTCCTTGTATCCCTCCACACCTCTCTGGGTCAGGGAATTCCAGACATTCAGTACCTTCTGAGAGAAGATATCACTTTGAATCTCAGAGAGAAATCAATGTTCCATATTCGGTATCTATGTCCTCGTGTTTGAGACTCCACTCAGGAATGGTAACAACGTCTCAACATCTACCTTCTCAAGTCCCTTACGTTACTTGTATTTTTCATCTGTATCACTCCTCATTCATTTAAACCCGAATGAATAATCACCTCACCGTTTTGGAGATTCGCAATAACACCACCCTTTCATCCCTGGATGCCGGCTATTGAACCAACCTAGTTACGTGCTGCATCAGCATTCTGACTTTATGTTTCATACACAGGAACAGTCCAATCCCTTTGTACTTTTCCTTTTCTGGAAGTCGTCTCCATTAAATAACAGCCGGCATTTTGATTCTCAGTGTCATCCTCAAACTCGGATGTAAATTGCACTCAGCTCCCTCCTTCAGGTTATCAATATAGAGTGTAACTAACTGATGTCATCGGACTGATAGCCGTGGTCCTCCAGCAGATACACCTTTATCATGAAGATCCATTAATCCTGACTCTCCGATTTCTATATGTTAAGCAATCATCATCCCATGTTAATACGTTCTCCGTCATCCTACGAGCTTCTGACTTGTGTAAGAACTTCTATTTTGTAGTACCTTGTGGCAAAACCCTGGAAAGCCTGGTGTTCTAACAGATCCCCTGTATGAAGTCCGCTTGTTACGTTCTCAGGCCTCTCCAGAAATACTTACATGATTTTACAGGGAAAATTATAATTTCCCTTTTACAGACCCCGACTGACTATGCGTGAAGCTTTTCTAAATGTCCATGTTAGCCAGGTTTTCCAAATTAAGCTCGTCCCATCTGCTTTCATTTGGCCCATATGCCTCTCAATGTTTTCCATTCATATGTTTTATCCAAATGAGTTTTAAATATTGTAGCTGTACTGGCATCCAGCACTCGTACTCTGGCAGTTCATTTCATACCCACACTACCCTCTGTGTCAAAACGTTGCCCCTTCGTCCCTTTTAATTCTTCCACCTTTCACCTTAAACCAATGCCTACTCTGGCTGAACACCCCCATCCCGTGGGCAATATCTTGGCTATTCACGCTATCCATAACTCTCATGATTTTAGAAACTTCTATAATGTCATCCCTCAACCATCCCTCAAACTCCATCCAATACTAACTTCAAGAACAAGCATTTAAAGATAAATACCGGAAATTTGAAACTATAGTAAACATGACTGGTAAACAATACTCAGCCCAAACTTCATAATGTGATTTGTTTTTTCTCCCTATTACAAAACTAAGGCAGCATGAAACGCTTACTAGTGTCAATAAGAAGTCAAGCACCTGATATCCTTTGGCCAAAGGAAGTGATGATCTCGACAGTGAAAACGTAATTATGGCCAGAACTTTATATGCCACATAGTCAACATTCTCCCTCCTGGCCTCCCTATGACCTTGTATGATTGTGTCTTCTTTATCTTGCACTCGATAGATAGAACCCCTTTCCCCCAGTCACATCTTAATTTAAACCCATTTTATATAATCTTCTCGTTCACCACTGCTGAAAGCCGGAATATCTTTGCCACGCCCTCTTTCCCCTGTGACCTATCTCCCACCTCGGGCAAGGTATTTAACAGCGAAGTTTCCAATGCTTTTCAGTTGTGAAGAAGTGTCACACTGGGCTTGAAATGCAAACGGTGTTTCTCTATCTCTGCAGATGCTGACAGATCTTTGGAGTTTCGGCAGAAATGAATAGGCACAGAACAAATTTTCACAAACAACTAACTATGGATACTGGTAATAAAAATACCAAACTTGCTTTAGAAACTGGGAGCTTTGTAGAGGGTCACTGGACCTAAAAGTTAAACACTGCATTCATTGCAGAAGATGCTGCAACATCTTCAGCAATTTCTGTTTTTGGACAATTTCCAAAGAAGGATGTCAAAGATGCTCAAACATCCTGTCCAAGATGGAACGCCGTACACTGGGAACTGAACAATAACGCATGGTGCACATGTTCCTTGATTCTGAATCTACATAAGTCTGGCATCACTGACACACAGAGCTTTTAATCATGGTCAGGGAGAATAACAGAGGAAAACACATTCACTTCAAATACAGAAGTTGACATTGTGGAAAAGAAACGATTTAGATCATTACTTTAAATGGATTGAGTTAAAGTAACAAATTAGAGGCGTGACATCAGGGTGAGGCCCTCAGCAGAATAAGATTATGAAAATGCAAGTGTTACTGCATCAGAAACCAGGTTAGGTACAGAATCCAGGGCTGATGGGTGAATGGGTCTCGGTGTGAACTGGGGGAGAGTCAGGAGAATTGAATTGTAGATATTGTAACTCACACTGGGTTATCATTTGGTGCTGTAGATCACAGCATCAGCAGAAACAGAATTGTATTCAACGACAATCTGTAACATTTTCCCGACGATAATTCTACCATTACCATCAAGCCGATCCATGGTTCAGTGATGAATGTGGGTGAACATGCCAGGATCGGAATCACGTGGATCTAACCTGTTGACAACGCATTAAAGCTACTGCAATTAACTGGTTACATTCCGACCAGCAGAACTAATGTCTGGTGGAGAGGGGAAATGATCCCAAGACTAACAGATTAGATTTAAGCTCTGTTGTCCTGCCAAATCCAAACTTAAATGTCGATGGACTATTAAACAATTTTCTGGAGCAGAGGACTCCACAAATATCCTCATCCTAAATATCGGAACAGCTCTGTATGTCAGTGAAAATTCAAGGATGTGGTGTCTGCACTATCCCCAGCCAGACATGATGAGTGAATGATCCACCTCAAACTCATCAGGTTTCCCACAGAATCACAGATGCCACTCTTCAATCAAGTCGATTTGCTGTACTGTCATGAGGAAACAGCTGAACGCAGTAGATACGACAAAGGCAATGTGCGCTGACCCCTTTCCTGCAATAGGACTGAAGACTTGTGCTGCACAACAAGCCGTGCCCATGGGGAAGCCGTTTCATACTAGCTCCAACTCTGACATCTCCCTGGCAATGAGGAAAATTAGAGCTGAAAATGTGTTGCTGGAAAAACGCAGCAGGTCAGACAGCATACAAGGAGCAGGAGAATCGACGTTTCGGGCCTGAGCCCTTCTTCAGGAATGAGGAAAGTGTGTCCAGCAGGCTAAGATAAAAGTGGAACATTACTCAACTATGTCCAGTCCCTGAGTAGGAGAATAATTACAATCTGACCAATTACCACCCCCTCAGTCCCATCACGACAGTCAAATTGGTGGGAATACTTTTTGATAGAGCTGTCAAACAGCACCGAAATAATCACGTCAATGTGGTTTCCGATGGATTCCCATGCGGAGATGGTACTGTAGTAGAAATAGCATTGGATTACGAATCCAGACAAGGCCAATACTCTGGCAGCTGAAGGAAGTTGAAAATAATTAATAAAATATCGAGACCTAAAATCTGGTGTCAGTGATAGTGATCTTGTGTCCAATGTTGATTGTAAACATCGATCTCCTTCACCAATATACTTTCAGGAAGTGAATCTCCCGTGCTTTCTTGGTCTGGCCTAAAAGTGACTCCAGACGCACAGAGTGTCTCTGAATCGGCCAAGTGAGACACTCCATTGTATCAAACTACTCTGAGGTCTTAAAGGATAAAACCGGACAGAACATCTGGCATCAACCTCGTTATCAGAAAAGGGAATGGGAAACACACTCCTGTTGACCCTGCATAGACATCCTTCCTAACATCTGAGAGCTTTCACACAGACTGCATAGAAACATCGGGAGAGGAGGAGGTCATTCAGCACATTAAGCGTCCCCCATGCTATTTCATGTCCGAACATCTCCTTAATGCAGTTTCCCCCCACACAATGTTCATACCCAAAATATGTTTAAACATTATGAAATATAGTGCCTTCGTCCCATCAATGTATAGGGATTTCTCTGATAACACTTCTTTATTAAGTACGATTTGACTGCAATGCGGTTCGTGAACTGTTTTTTATCAAGTGAACTATCATCCCTGCTTCAAATCTGTCACACACTGACAGAGTTTTATATATCTCACTGAGATCTCCACACATTTTCCTAAAGCCCATGGAATACAGGCCCAGTCACCCCAAACTCTGCTCCAACAACTAACCTGTCATCCCAGTGATCAGTCTGGTCATCCTTCACTGCACTCCCTTAATGTCATGTTTGCCCTTTATTAGGTAAGGACACCAAAACTGCACACAACACTGCACAATGTTCGAGATGGGGTTACACCAAGACCCTGGACAGTTGCAGTGAAAGACCCTTACTCCTGTATTCTAAATACCCCTGAAATGATAGTGAATAAAACATTTATCTTCCTACCTGCTTTCTGCTTATGCTATATTGCTTTCAGTGACTAATGTACAGGGAGATGCAGATTCCTTTCAATGTTACAGCTCCCCACTTGGTGTGTCTATGCACAATGTATATAGCGTGCCAATGCCATTCCCAGCATTGACTTCCCTGTTCAGAACTCACTGCCCTACATGGACTCGAAAGACTGTGCAGAAATAAACAAAAATGCAGCTTAAGTTCATTTATAGATCAACATTTTTCTACCAATCCCTTTTCCACTGATAAGCTGCCATTCAATTGATCCCATCAAAGTACACAACCTCTCATCTCTGCCACTTCTATTCATCTGCCAGATATTTGGCCAGTCACTCCACTTGTCTCAATCACCTTGGAGCCTTTTTTTAACATCCTCCTCATCCACTCACAAGCTGACATCGTTTAGTGTTGTCAGCAGACTTGGGACCATTGCAATTGAGCCCCTCAACCAAAGATATAATGTGTATTGGGAATAGCTGGATGCCAAATCCCGATCCTTGTTATATCCTCCAAGCCTTCCATTCACAAACATGGTTTTATTCCAACTCACTGCTTCCTGCCAGCTCTCCCATTCTAAAACCATGACCATATATTAGCCCCAGTCCCACAGGATTCGAATTTGCACAAAAGGCTTGGGGCTTTATCAAAAATCTTTCTGAGATTCCAATTGTATTGCGTTGATACCTTCTCCAAAATTTTGCTAACAGCCACTTTCTCAAATCTGATTCTTATTCCATAAACCTCTGTTGACTTTGTCTATGCCCATTAATTTCAGTCCAATATTTTCTCTAAAACGTTTTAGTTGCTAATTTCATTCTATTCCCTTTTTCTCAGCAGACTAAAGTTCCCTAGAATTGCGAGGAAATTTTATTTTTGCTTTTTTTTTGTGAAGGCATAACTGAAGTATTTGCCCCATTAATCCGCTATTTCCCTGTCCTCAATTATCTGGTACTGAATGTAAGGAAGCTGCACCTTTTTCTCTTAATTTTGTCATTGACGTATTTTCAGAAGATATTACAAGTTCACTCATATACACTTTGATAAGATATTCTTCAGAAATCCATCAATTCCTATCTTAAGCTACTGAATGATTGACCTTTCACAGCCATACAATCGCAGAAGCACAGACTCTGCACTGTCAGAAATACGGCACGGTCTACATTAGCCCCACTTTCCAACACAAAACTCGTCGCTGTGAATCTTATGGCATTTCAAGTGCACAGCCATGAATTTTTTAATGGTTTTGAGGTTACTGTAACAATTCCCCTCTCACGAAGTGCATCCCAGACCCCAACATACTTTGGGTGAAAAACAGTCCTCAAATTCTCACTAAGCCTCAAACCCTTGACTTCAAAAGTGTGTCCCTTTGACTAAAAGGGCCAACTGCTGTCTGTCCACCCCGTCCATGTCCCTTGCAATCTTATCCTCCTGATTCACGTCCCCCTTAGTCTTCTCTGCTCCAAACTAAACAACCCGAGCTTATCCTGCCTCTCTCCAAAGCTGATATGCTCCATCCAAGGAAACATCCTGGTGAATCTCCTCTACACCCTCTCCAGTGCAATCACATCCTTCCTATAATGTAGCTCCCAGAACTACACACAGTATTCCATCATGGCTAACGAAAGTTCCGCATAGCTCTTATAATCTATGTTTCGATGTGTGAAGGCTGCGTTTACGCTCCCGTATGCTTTCTCAAATTGTGTGTTACCCTGTCCAGCCACAGTCAGGAATATGTGGAGAAGCACTCACTGAGCTTCCTATTGTGCTGCCATTCATTTAGTCCTCCGCTGCCTGGTTCCTTCTTCCAAAGTGCATCACCTCATATTTATCAGGGTTACATTCCATCTGCCATTGATGTGTCCATCTGACCATTTCATCTGTATCTTCCTGTAACATAAAGCCTTCCTCCTCACTGCCAACCACCCAAACACAAACTTATTCATGTCACCCCCCACCCCTCGTCCATATTCACAGCTGCATCCTTTATGATAAGGTTTAAAATCAGGAAACACCAGCTTGTAGTCAACAGGTTTATTTGGCGGCACGAACTTTCGAAGCGCTGCTTCTTCATCAGGTGGTTGTGCGCTTTGATGAAGCACTTCGAAAGCTAGTGCTGCCGCAAAATCTTTTGGAGTATAACCTGGTGTCATGCAATTTCTAGCTTTGACCACCCCAGTAAAACACCAACACTTCCGAATCAGAAATATTAAGAGGCACAACATTGATCCCCGTGGTACACCATTGGACACTAACCTCCAATCACACAAACAGCTTTCTACAACCACCGTCTGTCTCCTACCACTAAAGTTGATTTGGTTGCGACTTGGCAAGTCACTAATGAATCCTACCTGTTCCCTGATTATTCTGTTCCGCTGGACACACTTGGAGAATATCTGGAGATTCTCACTTACCTTGCCTGTCAGTAGGTTTCCATGCCCCTGTGTTAGTCAGTCACCTCCAAGTGAGGATTTTCCACCTTATTGCAGTCTTAACTGGCCTGTCCCAGATCCTGCCATTGTCTGTCTTGAATGTGGAATAGACAGCGAGGGAAGCGTTCTGTTAATTTCCAACTTGTCATATGTTTTGTGAATTTTCTAAATTCACTGTGACCCACCTCTCATTGCTTAAATCTCTAGAGAACACAGGCCGAGTTTCCTCATCAGGCAATCTCACCATCTGAGGGATTAATCTGGAGAATTTCCATTGCACTTCCTCTGTGGTCAGTATATTCTTTCTGAGATTCGGTCACCAAAACTGTACACAATATTCGAGGTACAGCCCCATTAACACGCTGTGAAACTGATTCAACATGTCTTTACATCAATGTTCTGACTCTCTTAAATGGAGGCGAAACAAACTTTAACTTTTCACTTACATGTATTCCTCCAAATACCCTTCACATTCATTGCATTTACGAACTCACTGAGATCTTATAGGAACCCTTCCGAAAATCCAATATATGCCACTTCTACTGATTCCCCATTATCTATACTGTACGAAACAACTTTGAACAATTCCGAAGTTTATCAAGTATGATTTCTCTATCAGAAATGCATGCTGATTCTCTTCATTGTTGCTTTTAATTTCTCAAATAGCAAAAACGTCATCCTGTGTAATAGATTCTAACAGTTTCCCTACAGATGTCAAGTTAACTGGTCTGCAGTTCTCCACACTATGTAATTTACCCTTTGTAGCTGTTTGGATCCCTTCCATTCATCGATCGTGCTTGGTTCACGTTTATCCACAATAGTTTCCAGTCTCTGCAGAATGTACAGGAAAATAAAACACAGTCATCAACAGTGCAACTAATACTACTATTGGTGATTTATTTCCGACATTTTGATAGGAAGTACATCTGTTTCGTCAGACTTAGCAATGCTCAATCCAGCTCCATGTTCAAGTACTACCTTGTTACTGATATGAATTGACTTTATGTCTTTAGCTCCAGGAATCCGATATGATCACTTGGTATTAGTGGCTGATTTTTTGGATCTTCCTCCATGAAGACAGATGGCTGTTTTCTTGACCATTTCCCTGTTCTCCACAATGACCTCTCCTCTCCCGATTACAAATTTTCACATTTGACTTTGTTTTTATTTTGTTTCCTTTGAAATGTAGATCACAGATTAATGTAGTCTTTGTGTTCCTGTTTGTTAGCATGTATTTTCTCTTTTTGATTTCTTTTTCTGTTTCATGGCCTTCCTTTTTGGGATCGTTAACTTCTGAGAATTCTCAGGTTTCCACAACAGCTGGAATTCTTCTGAAGTCACTTCCTATGATTAACATATTTTCTAATTTGTTGTGTTAACCATCATTGAGTCACTTCCTCACTCTTTGGCGTTTGTACCTGAAATAAATAGACGTATGTTTCAGACTTTGCAGTATTTCTAAATCCTCCTGGTCCTGACCAGTTATATTCAGGAACACCGCAGGAGGATGGGAGGATAGAGAAGAAATTGCGGGAGCACTGCTTGGCTCTTTTCTATCATCACTGGCCAAGGATTGAGGTCCTGGACAACTGGAGCATAGGGGATGCTGAGCCCGTTCCCAAGAAATGCTGCAAAGATAAACCTGGGAACTAAAGACCAGTAATCCTAAAAGCTAGTGGGTAGGTTTTTTTCGAAGATTCGGAGAGATTGGATATCCATGCACTTCGAAAGACAGGGTGTGATGCGGAGTAAGATTAGAATGGTGCTGGAAAAACAGAGCAGGTCAGGCAGCATCCGAACAGCAGGAAAATCGATGTTTCGGGTAAAAGCCCTTCATCAAATTCAGCATGGGAGTTTGTGCAAGGGAGATCATGACTGACAATTTTGTTGGAGTTCTTTGATAAAGTGACCAGCAACATTGAGGAAGTCCGGGCGGTATACGTCGTCTAGATGGATTCTAGTAAGGCCTTCAATAAGGATCCATATGGTCCGCCGTTCTGGAAGGTTAGATCGCATGGAATTGAGGGGGAGCTGTCAAATTAGGTACAACATTGACTTGATGGTAAGAAGCAGAGATTAATAATGGAAACATGCTGGTCAGACTGGAGGCATGTGAATAGTGGAATGCCTTAGGGGTTGATGCTAGGACCACTACATATTACATATATCAATGATTTACATGAGAATCTACAGGCATGATTTGTAAGTTTGAAGACGGCAATAAAACAGGCGGCATCGTGGAGAGTGAGGAAGGTTATCAGAAATTTCAGAAATTACAGCAGTATCTTGATCAGCTGGGGAAGTGGGCTAAGAACTGGTAAATGGATTTTAATATTGATCAGTGTAAGGTCTTGCATTTTAGAAAGTCAAATCAAGGTTGGAATTTCATTGTGATTGGTTGGGTCCAAAGGAGTGTACGGGAACAGAAGGACCCTGGAATTCAGGTGCACGGTTCTCTGGAAGTTGATTCAGAGATAGACAGTGAAGAAAGCTTTTGGCACACTGGCCTTAATCGGTTTATATCACTGAGGATCGAAATTAGGGAGCTATGTTGCAGTTATACAGGATGCTGGTGAGGCCATATTGGTAGTGTTATGATCAGTTTTGTTTACTTTGCTATTAGAAGGACGTTATTAAACCGGAAAGAGTGCAGAAAAAAATTACAAGGATGTTGCCAAGGTCTCAATGGTCTGAGTTATAGAAAGAGGTTGGACAAGCTATGATTTGTTACTTTTGTGTGCATGACACTGAGGGAGGATCATATTGAGGTTTATAAGATCATGTCAGGCATGGATAGAGTGAATGCACCCAGTCATTTTTCCCAGAGTTGGGTAATCACAGACTAGAGGGCATCAGTTTAAGATTAGAGGGGACAGAATTAAAGGGAGCCTTTTTAACACAGGAACTTTTACGCATATGGAATGAGAAGTGGTTGAGGCGGATACATTAAAAAAATTTAAAAGGCATTTGAACAAACACACGGATAGGAAAGGATTAGAAGGATACAGGGCATTGGCAGGGAAATGGTGTCAGCGTGGATGAGCATTTTGGTCGGAATGGACCAGTTTGGTCTGGTGGGCCTGTCTCCGTGCTGTTAGACTCTATGGCTCTAACAACCATTGCTTACCACTGAATGTTACATTGTACTTTCCAAATTCACTGAAGATATCTTGACACTCTAGCCTCCAGTCTTCCATGATGTTTGACTTGAATATTCAAGCATTCTATATTGTATACAGACACCTTGGAAAATGCATCTTATATATGCCATTATCCCTTAAAAGCTGCTTCAGACCAAGGTTAATAATTCGCCATTCTGACCATACAACATCAGATTCAAAATAACCTGCTCTCTACTTTGCTTCACAACGTACTCTTCAACCCACCTCATATACACTTACCGAACTTATTTTTCACAGCTGTGTCATAGTTAACACAGTTTAGATACAGCTTGAGACCATTCAATAAGACTGCGGTATCCACAATACTTGCCTATCTAATTTCAAGAGCATATGATGCTCAGATTTTCTGCTACCGTTTTGGTTTTGATATATAACACACCAATATTTGCTTCTCCTTGCTATCTGTAAACTCTACCGAAACTGATTCTGTGGAAGCTGAGGGACAGGTCTGTGTCGTTATTAGTGACCAACTTGGACAAGACATTCAGGGATGCTTACCTCGACGCTAAGATGATCTGAAGAAATGGCCCACAATACTGGACAAACAACAATATCCTCCTCACTCTGTTAGGATACGAGTTACCATATACTCTCTGCTCCCTCACACTCACTGTGTATCTGTTATGGCACCTAACCCCGAACAAGGTTCATGCTCTGTCTCCAAATAAGGCTCAGGCACTACCACTCTCACTATTGAATTCAGCAACTAATCATACTATATGGATTCAAAACTGTCGACTGACCCATTCCAGATACCTCACAACTCCCCCCACCTACACCAACACAAACAGTCGGGTTACCCAGTCCCACTCTCCCTCCATCCCTTTCTCCCATTCGAGGAGAAACAGCCTGAATAGGATAGAAAGGGCCAAGCCGTTTAGTGGATTGCCCGATATGCGTTACCTCACTCCCCTCCACCCTCCATGTGCGGAGAACTCTTGAAGAGCTGGAGAGGACCAGGACGCCTCGTGTGGAGAGTCTGAAACATCCACGCCCTACTGACCAGTTAAGGAGCAATGTTCAGTGAAAGACGATTCTCAAAGTAAACCCACTGACAGTTCCAACAACAGTCCTTACACTTCCAAAAAAAATACACAGATACCTCCCTGCACAGAGGTGCAGACACAGAAATATATAGATGAACACACACACAATACTTACCAGGAGATAAATATATATACACGTATAAACACACAAATATATATGCAGTCACATACAAATGGACATAAATACAGATCGAAACACAGGCTGAAACACAGACAGACTGATGTAGACCGTAAACACACAGATAACAAGCACATGGACACAGACACACGCAAACACAGGTACACACACACATACAGACACAAACAGAGGCACACTCACACACACACACACACACACACACAGACACACACACACACACACACACACACAACACTTACTCACATACAGATACACAGAGGCACAGACACTAGTGTCATTAAGACACAATTCAATATGTTTTTGATTTGTAAGGAGATCAAGGATTCTAGATAGAACACAGAAGAATGAGGTCATGTACAAATAAGAAATTATTGAACGGAAGTTCCGACTCAATAAGCTGAATGGCCTCAATCTGCTCATTTCCTTAATGCTCCTGCGGTATTATGCTATCAGGCATTCTCTTTCTGAGACAGCAGCAGAGGCTGGGTGCGATACATATTTGATTGGGAAGGGGCAGTGGGAATGTGGGGTAGGTTTGGAGTCCGGAATGGATTATGTTCCAAATTATTCCTAATTATTCTGTCCATATGTCTGGGTGATTTGATGTTCAGTTAACATAGTTTTAAAATAACAATCCGACAATGAAATAAGGACGTCCCTTTCACTTTAGTGTTGTGCTACTGTGGTGTCCTCATCCTCAAGGAGCAGTGAAGACTCGGTTATTGAAGATATTCAATGCTGAGCTCGACTGATCTTTACTGGGTAGAAGGGTCAGTGTTTATTGGGAACAGACAGGAAATGGATGGTCAGACACACTCGGATTAGCCATGAACATTCTGAATGGAGAAGCCGAATGGGCAACTTCTTCCCCTATCCCATGTATTGTTCCCTCAATCCACTCCTCGATGCTGTTACAGGATTGGGGAAAACTCTATTCAGTCAGACATGATCGTTACAATGACACAGGAGAAGACCATTCTGCCCCTCTAAGGAATTACACAGGAATATAGAATGAAGTACACTAAACAGTCCAGGAGGAGGCCATTCAACCCACCTGAGCCGCTACACAGGAACAGTGAAGCTGTCGCTAACAGGAAATAGAGAATAGAGATAAATGTTTATTTTCAGGTTGCAAAACTGTAACTGATGGAGTTCCTCAGGGATAACTGTGGGATCATCAATGATCAACAATCTGTATCAAAGACCTGGAGGAAGGAGAAGGAATGGCTTGGAGCTCAATTAGCTCGTACACTAAGATGGTCATTCAATGTGTCGTCAAATGGAGATAGTGAGTCTGCAATGTGATACCAGCAGGGAAGGTTAGTGAGCAAACCTTCAGCATAAATAACAATGTAAGTTGTCAATTTTGGCATGAAGGTTGAAACAATTGTAAATAATTTAAATGGAGAGAGATTGCCGAACTCTGTGATACAGGAGGTTTCCATGTTCTTGCGACATGAATCATATGAAGTAGGATGGAGCAAGTGATTTGGAAGGTAAGTGGAATGATGCTGTTTTTGGCAAAAGGTATCAGGTTTAATTGCAGGAATGTTTTACTGCATCTGTACAGGGCATTGCTGAGACCACACCTGATGTACTGTGTGCAGGATTGATCCCCTAACACTAAAATAAAAAGATATAATTATTTTCGAAGATTTTCAAAGAGGTTTCCCTTTATTCATTCCTGGAATGTCGGCCTCTTGTTATGGGGGATTAGCAGTTTTGATCTTAGCTGAGAAATAGTATTGAACCATCCATGACTTTCTGAAAAGTGCATCAGCTGGATGCATATTATCTCCTGTCAGGGAGACTAAAGCTAGAGAATAAACTTTAAGAAAAAGATGCATTGATACTAACACACATACTATGAAGACACCTACCAATATTTACAAATTACACAGACACATGTAAGCATGTCTTCAAATTATAAAGTGGGAACATTTGTTTGCGATTGGAAGGAATTGTGTACAACAAGAGCAATGACACACCTGCATATAATCCATAATCAGGTTTTCCAGAGAATGTTCCAGGAGATCGCACATGGTCCAGTTTGGTGTTCAGTGACAAAATTGCATGTTCCAACACAGAGAGAGATAAAAATGTTCCCTGTCTGAGAGGCAGCAGTCGATTGATCCCTCTCTCTTACTTTGTTCCGCCCAATAGCAAAGTGTGAGATCATAAAATCCTTGCGTCATCTTTACCACTTGTGAAGGATTCCTGGTGAGGATTCACTGGAATCTCTCCATTGCCTGAAACAAAGGGAATTCAGCCAAATCCCAATGTTCCAGAAATAAATCTCACTCCCAGTAACTTGTGTGAGCAGTACAACTTCAAAGGTAGAATAACATTTAGAGCACTCTATCATTTTACCATTTGTGATGAGTTCAAATTTCTGTTTCTCACATTTTTCTAGAAAATGGCCTACTTTGCGACCTATGTCATTGGCCACATCACTAAATTGGCTGCATTTAAGATGGGTGTAACCAGTGGAGGAGTGGGACTGGAAAAGGACATAGTGACCCTCCAACATTTGTTGGAACACAAATGAGAAATTCTTAAAGGGCTGTTCAAGTGGAAATTCCCTTCCCCAGAGGATTGTGTTGCCTGGATGTTTGCATTTATTCAAAGTTGTTTTTGTCTGTAGTAAAATGATAAAAAGACAGAAACGTGCTGCTGAGACCAAAACCACATGAGTGGTGACAAAATCGTTAATGGCCCACTCCTGCTGCTCAGTCCTGTGTTGCTATGTTCTATTCAGCTCCTCACAGCTCCAGCAAGGAACAGATCGCGGTCACTTGCTCCAAATACCTGCTCAACAGTAACATAGAATCTCATTCAATCCCTCAAGACTATCGTACATGGTTTGGTGTCTGTTGGAAAATATTATTTGGTTCGAAAGACATCTCTAGTCTCTTTACATCGTGGTTCCTCTCTGCAACTTGTGGTTCATTTGTTGGTGATATTATAGACCCAGATTTACGGTGAATATAGTCCCCATACCTCAACTCGAGATGACTCACAAAATACCTTACTCTCTCTGATTGCAACGTTTAATAAAATTACATTCAGGAAGATTAAAGCCATTAACTTTGCAATTACTTAATATGAGGACAAAAGGAACAGGATCAGATAATTCGGATGATCAAGCAATTGTATACCGTCATGGCTGATCTACTGTTGACATTAACTCCTCTATAATGCCCAATTCTTCACCCCTTAGCTCTCTGACAAGTCAAAAATCCATCTACCACCTCCTTAAATGCTTTCAGTGATATAGCTCCCCTAGCTCTATAGCCCAGATCATTCCTGACAGTGATTACCTTCTGTGAGAGGAAAGCCCTCCCTACACATACACCAACACCTATTGATATGAACAAAGGTTGAACACAGGGACTCAGGAAAGAGTGAATGGTTTTGACACCAAGGCTGCGTTTGTCTGAGGATGGCAACGGGACCACCTACTTATTTGAGCTCAATGTGGATCAGATGTAACCTTCCCACTGGACGGGATCTTTCAGAACACAAATAAAGAGGTTTGGGGTCAATCGTCAACAACCCTCTCAGTCCCGGGACACCTCTGCAGGAGATCGTCAGGTTAGCCTCCTCAACACAAACATCTCCAGCTGCTCCATCAATGTATTTTCCCATCATAAGATCTGAAGTAGGTATGATGACTGAAGATCGCAGAATGTTCAGATCATGTTGTCCCCCATCAGCTCCTGAACCATTCTGTGTCCATGTGCAGCAAGACCCGGACAGCATTCCGGTTTGTGCTGTTAAAGTGTCGGTAACATTTATGTAACAGCCTGGCAGACATTGCACGTTTCCACAGTTAAAAAAGCTAATTCAGCTTCTCCAGCTGGTTGCACACGGGTATGGGCTAACATTCATGAACAGGAAGAGTGACAGCAGATTCAATACTCCTGCCTGTGACACAGGAAGAAGAGTGGTTTGTTCAGTGCGTCGAGCCGTTAAACAGGAACAGGCAGAGCCCAATCAGACCCTTCAACCTGTTCCATGAGACCAGGAGGAGGCTATTCATCCCTCCGAGACAGTTATACAGGAACAAGAGGGGGTCACTGATATTCTAGCATGACAAACCAATGAGACCGAGACGGCACTGACAGAGGACTCCATGATGTTAATCATGGTTGCATTGTTTGTAGAACGTGTGCTGCTTTAACATAGTTTGCTGGCAATGAGGAGGGAAGCCAAATAATTTGTGCCAAGTCTCAAGGAGGCATCTTCCATCGCCGAGAAGACACATCCACCGTCTCCATGGAAGTCAGAATCTGGTGGGAATAGTTAACTATTTTATTATGAACGTATTGTGGCTGCTGTAGGGATTGCGGATAATGAGACTTTCAGTGCAGGACCATGCACCAAATGCACTGTATTAATGTGGGGAGAGTTTATTAAACGACTGGCCCTCTGTCTCTCTCATGCGACACGGGGATTGGGTGTGGAGTGAGGGCTCTTAAACTATCGAAAATCATGCAACCCGAGTAAAAAAGAAGCCATGGAATATTTCACTGTATCAGTGTCTATTTAGAACATCGTGAGTGACTGTCCTTCCCCCTCAAGTTTCAGTATAATCGCCTCTCATTCTCTCACAACGCCAGAGATTAATCTTCAGTGTCTCGGCATGGTACCATAATCCCAGGGATTAGCCTGGTGAAACTCCATTGCACACTCTCTGTGGCAAGGCGATCATTCCTTATAAAGGAGAGAAAGTCTGTCCACAATATCCCAAATGCTGCTTCAACAACACTCTCAGCGATGATCACAATAACTCTTTTTCCGCTGAGACATCTCCGTTTCTTTCCTGTCGTGTAAAAATACTTTCCTTCTCTCAGTAATTCTGGAAAGAGTTAACTCTTTTATAATGAATGTATAGTTGCTGCTGTCGGGAATATGGATAACGTGACATTCATTCTAGGATCACGCACCAATTGAACTGTATTAATGTTGTGAGAGTTTTTTTTAAAAGCTGGAGCCTCTCTCTCTCTCTCTCTTTCTCTCTCTCTCTCTCTCTCTCTCTCTCTCTATCTATCTATCTATCTATCTATCTCTCCTCTCTTTCTCCTCTCTTCCTCTCTCTGTCTCTGTTGAAATAGGGAGTGGGAGTGGTTGGGTGGAACGTTCTCAGAGGCTCTTAAACTATCAGGAATCATGTAATCAGAGTTTTAAAAAAGCCATGGAACTTATCACTGTATCATTGTCTGTTTAGAACATCATGAGTGATTGTCCATCCCCCTGAAGGTTCAATGCAATCACCTCTTATTCTCTCACTCACTCACTGCTCATGGTGCCAACATCCCAGGGATTAGTCTGGTGAAACTTGAGAGAACGTCTATCCACAATACCCCAAATACTGCTCAACAACACTCTCAGGGATTGTCAAAAAACATATTTTCTCTCAGTTAGACATAGCCATTTATTTCATGTGCCACAAAAAGCCATTCCTTCTCTATGCACAACGACTGACATGGAATTTATAAGTGCCTTAGATCTATACGTCAGCATCAATAAAGTCAGCACCAGAGATACCTGTGGAGATGTGCATCACTCTTGGGGAGAATTGCAATGAGACTGTATACACCTAAAATAGGGGATGACCACGTACCTGAATGGAAATGATATGTAGCAATACTGAAAACAGGCAGAGAAAGGGAGCTATCTTTACCTTTATTCTTCTCTCACAGGATGTGCCAAGCCCTGGTCAGGGCAGCATCTTATGCAGATCTTGAACTGAGTGGCTGGGTCAGCTGTTCCACAGTACCGTAAATAGTAAAACTATGGGTTCATAGTGTTACAACACAGGATAAGTCTTCCTGTTTAATTAAAACCAGCAACAGAGAAAAGATTTATCCCATGCTGTAATCTGTGATAATTCTAGTGTCCAAATCTATTTAAAGTAAAAATGAACAACTTTACTTCTTAAAGTATAACAGAGAATAATAAACGAACGACTATTTACACCTTCTTCCTCTAACCCATCATTTAGCTTCCCCCTCCACAATACTAGTCTGATAAAACTTCTAATTAAGATTTACAAAACAAAACTTCTTATCTCACAACCAGGAAGCTTTCGGTTCTTCTCCATATTCCTGTCTTCATTTCTTCTTGGGGACTCTGCTTCACCAGTTACTAATCAATAAAGGTACCTATATGAGAGCTATTTTTCAGGCAGTCTTTGCATGCTGGTAGCTTGGCAGTTCTCCTCTCAACTGTTCAATTTTCCATAGTCTTGTACGGACAAACTGTTGGATTGTATCATTGGCTGTTACGATTGTCAATATAAAAATTAAAACTTGGTTGGAGATGGGTATTTTGGGGTATAATTTAAAACTTGTTACAGTTGAATTTGTTTCGAGACAATGAGCTAATCGGGTTGTTCGACCGAATGTTACATTATATCTATTTTTCAGAACTCTTGGTGCTGTCAGGTAGTTATTGTTGGTTTTTCATTCTCTCAAAGGTACAGTACTTCCACGTGTTCATCACAGAAGTTACACGGAAACCTGACGAGGGAAGCATGACACATTGACTTCCCCAAAGTACTTGAGGTTAGCAGATTGGTTTTCATAACAAATGATAATGGTTGCTTTTAAACTCCCCAATTTCCGTCATGCGATATCAGCAGACCATTATTCTCTGGCTCTAGATTTTGAGTCAATGGCTTGACCACCATAAACTGTCTTCCGTTATGTGCAGAGAACAAGTTAAACATTCTCAAGAGCAATTATTTAGTGACAGACATGTGATTACAAGGAACGTGAAACTGTTGCATCCGGATTGAACAAAGGCACAAATGGTTTATTCAGATATTGCACTGAGACTGAGGTCGAGACTGGGATATCACGAGGGTTGTATTGGACAGGATTGGTGAGTGGGGAGGAGTTGGAGATGTAAATCTGTGAAGGACAAAATAGATTATGGAGTTTGAGAAGAGTCTGGTTCCTTCTCGCATATCAGTGAATAATATATAAATCTTAGTTTGATAGTTATAGTATATAAGGAAATAATTTTTTGTTTGGAACTGAAGATATTGATTTGCACTTTCCAAAATCTAGATATCATGAGCAGAAATTCAATTCAACCCTGTTTAGTAGACAAATGTAAAGACTTACCAGGAACACCAACTATTGCAAGGATGGGATAGTAACCACCTTGAACAATCCAAAGGATATCCAGGATCCGATATGCTAATGATATCCAAGGCTGAGAAAGCCAGTAAAGACCCTGTCCATTGTTGGAACATTCCAGTCTAATGTTCTCAGATTCTGATTCATTGTTGGAACATTCCAGTCTAATATTCTCAGATTCTGATTCTGATCCATTGTTAGAACATTCCAATTCATGGTCCTCAGATTATGAACAATTATTGTAACGCTCCTGTCGAATGTTCTCAGATTCTGATCTCTCCTCCCCCCCTCTCTCTCTCTCGAGCTGCTGATCCCTGTTAGTGCTGTAAGTGATGCTCCTACTCACACTATGGGATAGCATATTGAACAGAGCCCATTTATCTTTCAACGATGGAAACTCTCCACTGGGATAATTAGGATCCACGGAGATTGACATTAATCACAGTCACTGAACAAATAGCTCCATTTAACCCCTTGAGTTCAATATTGATTTTATTAAAATTCAAAATAACGTTTAAAATGTATTCATTTAGCTTGGGATACGTGCGGGTGGCCAAGTGAAGGAATATTGGAGATGGTAGATTGATTGTGTATAATCATTCAATCTGCCTTGGATGTGGGAGTAATGTCAAACGATTGTCAGAACATAAACAAATTTCTCCGTTTATAAATGGAAACATACAAACTGTAACTACTGATCAGTGATTATAATGTCAGTAAAATATGGAGAGAACGTTTCTAGTCCATAACCTGACAGGCAAATGTGCCTACGACAACATGAGTTATAATAGACAAATGGCATGGATATATTAACAGAGAATATGACGTGACAGAAAATTCAGATGGTTAGTCGAGGATCAGAGAGGGCAGGTGAGTGTCGCGCTGTTAATGTTGTTGATGTCAATCAACTGTGATTAAGTAACATTCATTGGTTTTCAATTTCAGTGTGATTACATTATTGGGGACATGGCTGCAGAGACTGGAGGGAGGGAACATGATATTTCCCAGTCATCAGTATTGGGATGTTACTCTTTATAAATCATAAGAAAATCAAATTCCAGGATACATCTCCAATGTGGAATGAAGAGAGCCAATATTAACCATACCACCAGAAGACATTGGAGCAGAAATTTGGCCATTCAGCCCATTGGGCCTGCTCCGCCATTCAATGATGGCTGTTAAGCTTCTCAACACCATTCTTCCGATTTCTATCTGTAACCATTCATCCCCTTTACAATCAAGAACCTATTTGTCTTACTCTTAAATATACTCAATGACCTGGCCTCGACAGCCTTCAGTAGCAGTGAATTCCCTAGATTCACCACTCTCTGGCTGAAGAGGTTCGTCTTTATCTGTGTTTGAAAAGGTCTTCTCGTTACTCTGTCCCCTCGGGTCCTAGTCTCCCCTCCATTGGAAATAGCTTCCCAAAATTCCCAAGTCCAGGTCATTCAATATTCTGTAAGTTTCAATTAGACCTCCTGACATCCTTCTGAACTCCATCCAAAATAGACCCAGAGCCCTCAGATGTTCTTCATATGTTAAGTTTTTCAATTCTCGGACCACTTTTGTGAATCTTATCGGAAAATGCTCCAGGGTCAGTACATCCTTCCTGAGATATGGGACCCAAAACAGTGCACAATAATCCAAATGTAGCCTGACCAAAATCTTATAGAGCCTCAGAAGTACATCCCTGTATTTATATTCAAGCCTTCTTGAAATAAATGGAATCATTTTATTTGCCTTCCCAACTGCTGACAACCTGCAGGTTTACATTTCAAGATTCTTGGACTAGCAACGCTTCCCCACCCCTCCCCCGGAGTCTTCTGAACTTGCTAGTTATTTAGAAAATAGTCCATACCTTCATTTTTCCTGGCAAACTGCATGACCTCACACTTGCCCACGTTATACTCCACCTGCCACTTCTTTGCTCACTCCCCTAACAGGAGAAAGTGAGGACCGCAGATGCTGGAGATCAGAGTCAAACAGTGTGGAGCGAGAAAAGCACAGCCAGTCAGGCGGACTCTGAGGAACAGGATATTCGACGTTTCAGTCAAAAAGCCTTTATCAGGAATTAAGTGGGTGTGCGGAAAGGGGTTGAGAGATGAATGGGAGGGGGTGGGAAGAAGGTTGCTTGGAAGGCTATGGCTAAATGGAGGTGAGTGGTGAGAGTGGAAGGTGGAGTGGATAAATGGGAAGCAAGATAGACGGGTAGGACTGTTCAACAGGCAGTGCTCAGTTGGAGGGGTAGGTCTGGGATAAGGTGGAGGGAGGGGAGATGAGGTAACTGGTGGCATTGCGCTGGATACCATGTGGTT